>NC_142569.1:29190000-29417500 GCF_041283825.1 Pyrus communis
TGATGGCTCATTGCAACAACCTCTAGCTAGTCCATAGCATACAATTTTCTTTCAATCCCAATTCCAAAAGTTGAACCAAATCTAAGTAGCTACGTCACTTTATGATGCATCCTATTCTGATACGAAACACTCACCTATGAGTCCGAATGTGTAAGAGGCGTCCGGACCAACTTCAGGAGGAGTTATAAACCAGAATTGCCGCTCGGTATGGTCACTTCCAACCTTATAGTAGTAGTATTTGGTATTGAACTGCACAAGAATACATATCATCAGATCATAATACAAGTTGCAAGTTATACTTATCAATTCAATCGGCAAATTCCAAAACCCGAGTATATCTTACATGGAGTCCACATCCTATAAATTTGAATGTAACAGGAAGTGTAATTGTAGAATTTATAGGTTGGAACTTTGTCGTCGGCCTCCTTTTTCTTGCTGTTTGCACTCCAGTAAAGCACAGTACTGGAACCGGGTTCATCCACAGTAACCCATGACACAATCGCTGCCTTTCCCAGTTGGTCTCCATGTGTTATATGAACCTCAAATCAAAGGGGCACACATTTCACACAACTACTTAAAGTTTAGTCTACTAACAACTACTTACAATGTCAGTGTGAAACTGTTAATGTAGGAGAATCCACGTAGGATTCTAATAGGCTAGGTTTTGTAAATTCCTATGGACCTAGGAATACTTGTACTCCAAGTCACTGGACTTGTATATATATGTACCTTTGTTCTCAATGAAATCAACACAATTATAATTCTAAAGAAACACCTTGAAAACCCATCCATAGAAATGACACCCCCCTCCTCTACTTGTAGTGAAATAACAGTCAGTGCAGTAATAGTTGTGTCCCGGATATAAAAACATATGAGAAATGATGATTACACCTTTTTTTCTCTCTTACATGCTACTCTTTGTTTCTAAATAAAACTAATGAAAAATACTTGAAAGCTTTGAGTTTTAACGATAAGGACAAAATAAAGGGTAAAGTGAATAGCAACAGCATTGACTTTTTAGTGTAAAAATGTGGTTTTTCGTTAAAGTGAACAGTACCAGGAGCTTTTCATTAAAATTCCCTTGTTTCTAGTCATCAAATTAAATAAATCAAACAGAAACATACATGATTAAAAAAAGGGTGTGTAGCGGAGACAAAAAGGTTAATTATCATGTCTTAAAACATAAAAGTCCAGGTAAATAAACATTGTATAAATTAATGAAAGATGATAGGAGCATATTTATGTGACTTAGTTAGCTTTTTTTCTTGCATTTACATAGTTAATTTCTACTTATTAAAGTGTTTTAAACTATTTTCGTGTGTTTTCAGGTTCAAATGGCAAAAGTGGCAAGAAAAGACAATTTGGAGCATTTTAGAGCAGTTTTGGGCTTGGAATGGATAGCACATGCATGGAACAAGGTGGATGGACGTTTTTGAAGATCAAAAGAGGCTAGGAATGTGCTCAAGAGTTAAAGAAATTAATTCAAGATCAAAGAAAATAAGGAATCAGCTAAAAGGAAGGAACATTATCCGAAACTTTATATGTTCCTATTTTATCTCAACATTATCCAAACCTTATCCACCCTTACCTTATCTTATCCTAGCCTTATCCTAATCTATCTTAATTCCAGCTACAAGGAGGACATCTAAATGACATTAGGATACCTACAAATCAAGTTTCTAGAAGCCAAGCCCTATCCCTAAAAGGGTGCCGCATCCACCCCTTCTAGAAGCTATGTTTCCTGCCGCAAGGACCATTCCTTTTCCTCCCTGGAATCTGAATGAGAAGTGTTCTTTTTCCTTGTTGATTTAGAGTCCTGATTCCCCTCCTTCTCAGCCATTTGCTGTGCCTTCCATTCTCCCTATAAATACATTATGCCACAACAATCATGGATCATCCATCTCTCACCACAATTCGCACCACACATCCATCATACACAAAAGCTCTCTAGTGCCACAGCCTTGCAAGGAGAAAGGAGAGGAGACCCTTGGAGCCATGCCCTGCCATTCAAGCTTGGATTGCTGGAATGTTCCTAGGTGTATTCTATCTTTTGTTTTCAATGTTTAATTTAAGTTATCTTTGTTTAAGTGCGAACATGAGGAACTAAACTCGTTTTAGCTAGAGGTGGATTCAAAGCCATGAACATATATGTGATATGAATTGATTACATCCAGTTATTGTTTCGTAAAACATGAATGCGATTTACTTATCTGTTTGATTGGTAACTTATTCTTGTATATTGATTAAGGATGCATACTTAGTTTGCATGCATGAATTTGATGCTAAAATATAAGGAAATTTCACCTAATCGTTATGAACTTATATTTATAAGTAGTGGAAATCAATCACTAGTCATGATTGTGTTAAGTAAATTCATGGCAAGAGTATCATGCAGTTCATAATTATGAATGCCTTGTCAATGCTTATGATTTTCATAGAACTTAATGATCTTTGATATGTATCTCTATCATGCAGTTCATATAGGGAACTTGATAAGAATAATTTGATTGCGTCACTGAGTCCAATTCAATGAAATTAGGGAAATCTGAGAGTTAATTTGTGCATTTCACTATTAATTTAGGGCATTGTCATTCATGGTTTATAGGAATAATAACTGGAAATTGATTTGTATGCATATGTGTCATGTGTGGAGATGAGCCCTCTAGCTAGCCATTCACCCATTAAAACACCCAATTTCGTCCAAAGTTGTTTAGAGTCTTTAAATCTGTTTCTTTTACTTTAAATTCGTCAAAACCCACTTCCCCCTTTATATTTCGTGTCTTTTAGTTAGAATCTATTCAAATTGGTTTCTTTTTAGTGTTTTGAGTCAATATAAGTTAGAATTCATCCATACACATTGTTTCGAGTCAATTTGTTTGTTTTGTGTAGTTTTGAGTAGTTTGAGTCAGTCTTGAGTCATAAGAGTCTAGTTAAGTGTAATTGAGTCTAATTTGAGTAGATTAGTAGTCCCTTCTAATCCCCGGCCTAGAACGATCCCTACTTTCACATACTACAACTATCTAAAAAGGGTTTAATTTGTCTGCTAGTTTATATCACATCAAAAGACACAAATTATCATAATTCTAGAGAGAGAGAGAGAGAGAGAGAGAGATCATACTTGTTGAGGTGCATTATAGCCTGGAGGGACTTTGAAGACATCACTGTCAAGAGGCATGTCGACTCTTCTCAACTTTCCTCACAAAACTACTTGTTTTGCCTCCATTGCACACCACTCCAAAGTTCAAGACCAAACCCAGCACTAACAGCAGTGGCTGCTGCTGCCCTTGAAGAAGCTAAATCCAGCACACCCATCTTGCTCAGATTAGCAGAGGACCCCCAACCACCACAAACGCATATGTATCCTTTTGAGCATAGGACAAGCGTTTGATCTATATACACACAATACAATAATTATTTACTAACAAAGAAAAGTTATTATCATAAAATGAGGGGAATATCCATAGCTCTATGCGGATAATAGAGCCATGTACACACTACCGTTCATACGAAGGAAATAGTTGAATATAGCTGTTGGATGTCGACTGAAGGGCCAGGGAATTTAACGGGTAAATCTGAACACTAAAAAGTCCTGTACACTATACGACATTACATCTCACGCCAAAGTTGAAAATTAAACTTTGTACTTGTGTCATGAGTGTAGACCAAGCATTCTAAGAAAGAACGTCACTAATACAATGTACATTGGATGCAATGTTATAAATAAGCAGAAAAGAGAGAACTTGCTGAGAATTTTCAGTGAGTGCAAGAATATAGATTTCTTGGTACAAATTGTTTACTGAGATGGTAGAGAAAATGGGAGTCTTTACATTTGCAAGGGTCCCCTTATATAGGGATGTCTTACACCAGTAGGGAGTAAATGTGGTATGGTAAAATTCCTCATCCAATTTACTATTTAATCTTCCTAAACTTTTCTACCTAAAGTCTTTAATTCGTTCACCAAAGTCAATTGTTGTTGCATGCTTCTTTGCTTCTTTATGCATTTCTATGTGTGGCATTCACACCAAATTTCACCACTCTCCCCCTTGGATGCACACATATCCATATCGGTTGCCTTCTTAAAACCTTGCCAGGAAAAAATTCAATGGGAAAAATTGTAGCAAAGGGAAAATGGGACAACTTTGCTTGGATCGTTATACAGTATGAAAGCGGTTTTGTTGCCTCGTTAAAATCTTGTTAAAAAAAACCAATGGAAAAATCCTAGTCGAAGGAAGAAAAAAAAAAAAAAGTACAACACGCATGTGTCATGGATGCTCTCCCTGATGTGTATCTCCCCTGATTTTTACAATCTTAAATCTGACTGATTTGTAAGTTGGTGTAATCTAATACAATGCACTAGCTTTTGGAATGCACCAGGGCCATGAGATTGCAGTATTCTTATAAGTGAACACATATCCAATTTGTGAGCGGGCTTTATGTGGATCGTTGAGAAAACCAGCATCTTGGTATCCAACAAGATTCTAGCCATTTGTGGTTTCTCGAAGTAGAGTAGGCCCTTGTCCCACGAAGATATTGTAAAACATCTTTGATTCCCTTCCAATGTGGAATTGTTGGAGCATAGCTATATTTTGCTAACAAGTTGGCTAAAAAAAAAAAACTATATCTGGTCTAGTACATTGTGCTATATACAATAAACGACTTATTGCACTAAGATATGATATTTATGGACCAAGGACCATGTCATCATCTTCTTTTGGGCGAAATAAATCTTTCTAGCGTCAAGATACTGAACGAGTATTGGCGTGCTTTGTGTGGCATTCACACCAAATTGCACAACATGCAAAAGTTTACTACATATTCTCTAGTATTAGTTTCTCGTAATAAAGCTTAAGGTCAAATTAACTTACTTTGTCAGTTGGTTCGATGCTTTTGACTCCTGTAACATTTTCTACGAGTCGCAAGTGCGGGCACACTAATTAATCGTGTTGTGATTTAAACGGATGTGCTCCTCTATGCACCCCAATTTAAATCTCTCACCTCAAAATTAAAATTATGTAAACATATTTACGAAAACATTATGGGAACTAACCTTAAGCTTAGGCCTGGCAAATGGGTCGTGTCTGTCGTGTTCGTGTCGTTTTCGTGTAACACCTGTTATTTTAACGGGTCGTGTTGTATCACACCCGTTATCTTAACAGGTCAGGTCACTTTACCCAACAGGTAAAGTGACCCGATCCGTTATGACCCGCTATGATCCGTTAAGAAAAATGTTTTTTTTTTCTTAAATTTGCACATACCACACATTGCCACATAAATATTACTTCAAAACATTAAAACACATTTGTCGTTTAAGTACCACATCTACACTTAAAAATAAGAGCCTAATAAACAAACATCCATACACTACTAATCTATTACAAAATATTAAATGTGCAAGGATATACAAAATGAAAGAGTTTTTGTTTTCAAGGTTGTGAAGCCTTTCTCAAAAGTTTAAACCTTGCCAATGGAACTCAGAGCTTGCATGTTATTCCTTTTACAAAATCCTCAATTTTCATTGATCATCATGACATAAGATTTTATGGTATCTAATAGTATAAATATTTTAAATTGAAGATCGAATTCATCTCTGAATGTTTGGTTTTTGCAATTTTTGGCGTATTCGATCTTGAAGCATATACAAACAAGTTTGACAGTTGGATCATTCAAATTATTTTCGTAGAATGCGTATCCCATCAAAACGATAGATTCACTAACACTTGGAGTTTATTTATACTTTCATTAAGTATAACATAAGATTTTGTGGTATCTACTAGGGTAAATATTTTAAATTGAAGATTGAATTCATTCATTGTATTCATATAAAGTCAAGGACTGTAGCTGTAAAAAATCATCAAAATCGGAGTTAAAATAACCGTTAAATTCGTTAATAACAGTCGAAAAGTTTTGTACCATTACTTGATCTCTGAATGTTTGTTTTTTGAAATTTTTAGCGTATGCGATCTCGAAGTATATATAAACATGTTTGACGATTGGATCGTTGAAACTAGTTTCATAGAATGCGTATCCCATCAAAACAATAGATTCACTAACACTTAATAATTTATTCATACCTTCATTAAGCATAACATAAGATTTTGTGGTATCCACTTGTGTAAATATTTTAAATTGAAGATCGAGTTTAGTCATTGTATTTTTATAGGGTTAAGGAGTGTAGCTATAAAAAAAATCATCAAAATCGGAGTTAAAATAACCGTTAAATCGTGATTTTTCATTGATAACCGTCGAAAGGTTTTGTCCCTTTACTTGATCTCTGAATGTTTTTTTTTTTTTGCAATTTTTAGCATATATGATTTTGAAGCATATACAAACAACTTTGACGGTTGGATCATTGAAATTAATTTTGTAGAATGCGTATCCCATCAAAATGATAGATCACTAACACTTAAGAGTTTATTTATACTTTCACTAAGTATAACATAAGATTTATAGTATCCACTAGTGTAAATATTTTAAATTGAAGATCGAATTCATTCATTGTATTCACATAGGGTCAAGGAGTGTGGCTGTAAAAAATCATCAAAATCGGAGTTAAAATATCCGTTAAATCATGATTTTTCAATGATAACCGTCGAAAACTTTTGTCCCGTTACTTGATATTTGAATGTTTGTTTTTTGCAATTTTTGGTTTATGTGATCTCGAAGTATATACAAACATGTTTGACGGTTGGATCATTGAAATTAGTTTCGTAGAATGCGTATCTCATTAAAATGATAAATTCACTAACACTTAAAAGTTTATTCATACTTTCATTAAGTATAACATAAAATCCACTTACGTAAATATTTTAAATTGAAGATCGAATTCACTAACACTTAAAATCTACTTGTGTAAATATTTTAAATTGAAGATCAAATTCATTCATTGTATTCATATAGGGTCAAGGAGTGTAGTTGTAAAAAATCATCAAAATCGAAGTTAAAATAACTGTTAAATCGTGATTTTTCGTTTGTAACTGTCGAAAAGTTTTGCCCTGTTACTTGATCTCTGAATGTTTGTTTTTTGTGATTTTCTGCTGATGTGATCTCGAAGCATATACAAACAAGTTTGACGGTTGGGTTCGTTGAAATTAGTTTCGGATAATTTGTTTCCCATCAAAACGATAGATTGACTAACACTTAGAGTTTATTTATACTTTCATTAAGTATAACATAAGATTTTGTGGTATTCACTTGTGTAAATATTTTAAATTGAAGATCGAATTTATTCATTGTATTCATATAGGGTCAAGGAGTGTAGCTGTAAAAAATCATCAAAATCGGAGTTAAAATAACCGTTAAATTGTGATTTTTCATTTATAACCGTTGAAAAGTTTTGTCCCGTTACTTGATCTCTGAATGCTTGTTTTTTGTGATTTTTTGCTGATGTGATCTCAAAGCATATACAAACAAGTTTGACGGTTGGGATCGTTGAAATTAGTTTCGGAGAATTCGTATCCCATAAAAACAATAGATTGACTAACACTTAGAGTTTAATCAAAATCGAAGTTAAAATAACCGTTAAATCGTGATTTTTCGTTTATAACCGTCGAAAAGTTTTGTCCCGTTACTTGATATCTGAATGTTTGTTTTTTGCAACTTTTTGCTGATGTGATCTCGAAGCATATACAAACAAGTTTGACGGTTGGGATTGTTGAAATTAGTTTCGGAGAATTCGTATCCCATCAAGTTCAATGGTGTGTGTGTGTGTGTGACACACCCCGATCGAGATCAGGGCATGCTGGCCGTCACGTGAAAGTGACGTAACCATGTGCACTGTGCAGAAGCTAATAAAATAATAATATAAATAGTACGAATAAATAAAAACTAGCTTTACACAAAATAACAATAACAAGTGCAAGCGTAAGTGCGACACTAAGTTCAGAGTATAAAAGCCTAATGCAGTCCAGGAGAAAACGACACAACAAAAGCACACCCGAAGGTGGTCCTACACTGGTGATCGTCTGTCAGATATGCCGGGGAAATCCTCAAGGAAACCATCAAACGTGCTAGCCAACTAGAACCTGGAGGGGTACAAAACAAAAGCGTGAGTGGGTAAAAACAAAGCTTTTCGAAAACCATTTAATAAATAAGTTATAACCCCTCGCCGTAAAACCTGTATACTTCCCAGAAAATAAAGTATATATATATATAAATCATGCTCAAGAATATGCTATGCCAAAACCTCGAAGTAAAATGCAAGTGCTTAGGTAATATCGCATCAACATCAAATAATCTGTCAGCCGGAGTCACCTAACGTGACCTATACGGCTGAATCTAGAGCTCAATCTCAATCTCCCTAACTAGACCTGCACACGAGTCGGAACCACCTAGAGTGGTCTGTACGACAAGCCTGGGTGTAACATATATATATACGCTCAAGTGCTACGATCACGTGAAGGCTGTGCGAATGATCACGGGTCACCTACGAGTCGGAACCACCTAAAGTGGTCTGTACGACAGGACTGTGCACCTAACTTGGATCCAAGCTGAGCGTGTGGTGCGGGAGATGAACATCACATGAAGGACTGTGCCTAACTCTGGGCGGGAGCACTAACACCGGGGGTGCAGGTTATGAGCTCTCTATGCATCTCAAATCACTACTGAATGAAAACATAAATCACAACTCACCTGGCTCTTACCTGTGCGTCCGCAGCACCAAACATGCATATATATAAACAATTAACAATGCATAAACAACGACAAAACTATATGCATGGCATATAACGAATAAACGTTCTAAATAAATTTCTGGGAAAAGTATAAGTACATAGGTATATACGGAAAACCAAAAGCCCACTCACTGGTAAGTGGAAGGGTCGTAACCCCCTGCCTTGAGTGACCACGCTCGTCCTAGGGATAAGATTCACCTATATGCGAAACAACTATAAAAACATTAATTTTAAAGCACATAACCAAACTTAAGAAATAACTTCTCATACAATGCTCAAATGGGGTGTATGAATACACCAACGTGATCTACTCAACCTCAGGAACATCCCCATATTTTTAAAATAATTTTTCACCGCCGCACGCGCCCCCACGCGCCGGCCAAGGCACGGCCACGCGTAGGCACGTGCCTGGCACGCTGACGGGGTCAGTTAACGCCGTCAGGAATATTCCGTTAACTTTAACGGATTCCGTCAATGGCGTTAGGAATATTTCGACCAAACTGACGGAATATTCCGTCGTCTTCTCCGGTGAGGCTTCGGCGCCGTTACCGACGCCGGAAAATTTCAAATCGTGATATCTTCTTCGTTTTTCAATCAAATTTCACAAAATTGGTACCAAAATGAAGCTTACAACGAGAGGAACAAAATCATACCACTTTCAAGTGCTAAAATCCATGAAATCTCACCGGGAAAATACCCCCAACTCCGGCCAACCTCGAAACTCGTGATCTCGACGTCCAAAACCTTTAAACGAACTACCCCGAGCCTCCTAAGGACCTCACCAAGCTTCCTACAAGCTTGAAATTCCCAAAAACATAAGAATTTACGTGTGCATGAACAGTACCAAAAATCGGGTATCCCGAGTTCGACGTGAAAATGAAGGTATTCTTACCTGAAATGGATATGGTTAGACTCCAATGGACCTCATGAGCATGGATATGTACTTTGTTTCTTCGATCTGTGAAGATTACAAGGGTTTTGGGGGTGTGTCCGTATGAAATGGATGGAAATGAGAAGGAAAGGGAGCTCGGGACAGGGTGCAGGACAGGGGAAAAAGGTGTGGGGTGTAGGAGAGTGTGTGTGTGGCCCAAAACATGCCAACAAAACCCAAAAACAACTACACAACGAAAATCACACTAGGGGCAAAATTGTTTTTTCACGCATACGTTTTAAAATTTTCGGAACGGGCTGTCACAGTGTGTGTGTATATATTTATTAAGTATATTTAAATCTATTTATTTTGTATGTATAATTGATTGGTATACGGAGTAGTACATCACGTGAGTCATTATAAAAATAGTGAGATATGTCAAATATGTGATAAAAAATTAATAACTTAAAAAAAAAATAAAAAATAAAAATCTCACCACTTCTATTAATTTTCATTTTTCTCTCTTTTTTTTGTTTCCTTTTCAACTTTTCTTATAATTTTCACTTTTTCCTCCGACAGCCTACGCTGCCTACCCATCTTTCCCTAATTCCCTCTCTTTTTTGTTTCCTTTTCAACTTTTCTTATCATTTTCATTTTCCCTCCCTTTTTCTTCAAAAAGGGCGGCACTGCAGGGAATGGAATGGAATTATCAATTATGGAATCAAATCAATGAATGCATATTAATTAATAATTATTATAGTTTTTATAAAATTTAATTCAAAATTTAATATATATATATATATAATTATTATAGATAGTTAATATTTTGGGGGTATAATTACTATAGTTAATTTAATATATATATATATATTTATTTATTATAGTTTTTAGGCGTATAAAATTGTTAAATTAATATATATAATTATTACAGTATTTTTTTAGGGTTATAAAATTATAAAAATAATATTCTGCTTATCGTGTTACCCACGTGTATACCCGAATCAACCCGTTATCTTAACAAGTGCTTATTGGGTTACCCGATAACGACCCGATTCGTTATCGTGTTGACCTGAACACCTGTTAATTTCGTATCGTGTCGTGTCGTGTCGTGTTATCAGGTCGTGTCAGGAATTGCTAGGCCTACTTAAGCCTACATGGCAAGATCAATAGATGTAGGCTTCAAGTTATCTGTTGACTAACGATTGAGTCATACTCCATTCAAACCAACGTTGAAAGAAGTCTCAAATTTTATATCCTCTGTTTTTTTTTTTTTTTATTGACACGAAATTGTGGTAGGAGGAAGGTTGTATGCATCAATATTATTGTAAGAGGAACTTAATATTGCAAAGTTTAGAGCACATATACCGCTTTACGGACGTCTAATTCAATTCATAAAACAATCGATCTGGGGAAATAGACGTCCGTAAAACCATAAACATTTATATTAATCAACCTTCAGCTCCGAAGGAAAAGGAGGAAATGATGTAAAAAGTACATGAAGAAAATATTGAAACTATTCAACATCGACTATCTAAAAGTTCTCTAACATTGCATGATCGATCAAGATTGGGAACTTGTGGAGTCATCAACAGGATGATGATATCTGTTGAAAAACCACATCGAATCTGCTTTGACTGCAGCTCCATCATCATTCCGGTGCCAGCTATAGTAGGCATGAGTTCGGTTCTTGATGTCAAAAATGGCATGACCAAAACTGGCCTCTCTGTAAGCTGAGTAATCTGGTTGTGGGTCTCTCATACTGCACGACAATAAAAAAAATAAACATTGGGTTCAAAGTGCAAACCAAATAGGAAGCCGTTGAATATATCTTAAAAAGACTACAAATGCATGCATGCTTACTTGGTTGCTAAGCCTTCAATGTTTCCTCCATCACCAATTGTAATGTAGACAGGTGCAGATTGATCTTTCACCGGGGAGCATTTACCATTTTCGAGGTTATTTGCAATATTCAACACACGCTCCTGCATTACATAGCACATACACATCACTTATAAAAAAGAGGAAGATACGAGTGGTTTAAATTTTATTTATGTAGATAGCACCGCTAGACTGCGTGTATTGAGAACTTACAGATCGTTCATAGGCATGGACATGGCCAGCAAATACCACATCGACCTTGTGCTGAACAAACCAGGACTCGAATTGGACTCTCATGGTTTCCCCTTCCATATAGTGATAGTTATAGCTATTGTACCATGGGGAATGCACTAAAACAATCAGCCATGGTGTCTCATCCCGGTTAACTTTTGGTAGCTCCTGCTCCAGCCATTTATACTGAGGAGTGTATTTACCTTAAGAAAAAGAAGTAAATTATAATTTGTGTTAAACTAAATTGTTGAAGCACTCAATTTGATAAAGAGAAATTATTCAGAAGATTTCACTGCGAAGTTATAATTGACTGAAAAATATAACAAGGATATCCTTGCAAATTCAACCAACCAGTACTAATGTGAAAAACTAATTTAGAATTCCATACCGTACGATGAGTATGAAGACAAGACTATGATGTGTGCTGAAGCTATCTTGACTGAGTACCAAAAAGGAGAAGTACTCCCCGATGCTTTAAATGGGGTGGTATACCGGTTTTGGTAAGGCTTGAAAGGTTTTGTTTCACCCTGCAACAAATATTGCAATCTTCTGTCAGAAAAATTGAGCACTCCCTAACCCTTGCAATTTCTCGTACAAGTACGAGACATTCAATTAAAGTCATTCATCATAACAAAAATATGTGAGTTATGAAAACGCGAATTATATGAGATGCTTACAATTTCTGGTGCATAATCAATCTCGTGATTTCCTGCAGTATGAATCCAAGGTTGATAAGCAGCACTTCTCTCAATGAACCTTCCAAACGTATCCCACTTAACTTGGTCATGATTTGGATGGTTATCAGCATAAGATAGGTCACCAAGACACAAAACTGTTTGGCCTTTCAATGGGTTTGATTCGTAATGAGCAAGTGTCTTGTTTGAATCAAAGGTTTGACCTAAATCCCCTGTAAATTAAACCCAATTTTAATTAATTAGTGAGTTTCAGAATTAAACAACAATTTACACATTTGGCAGATGGTGATTGGTCAGTCCCACAATTTACATCACAAAGCAAAAACGTAAACCATCTGTTGTGGTAAAAAACATTACTTACCAAGAAGACCAAATGTGTAAGGGGCATCTGGCCCAACTGCAGGAGGAGTTACAAACCAAAATGTCCTCTCAGCTTGGCCAATTCCAATCTTGTAGTAATATTTGGTATTGTGCTGCAAAAAGTAAATATAATGAGATGAAAATATAACTTTATACAATTAATATTTAGACTGCTTGTAACAATAATATTTCAGAAAATAAAAATAAGAAAAACGAGAAAATTAATTCAAATTTGAGTGCAAAAGACCTTACTGCAAGGTTGAAAAATAAAATAAAAGAAAATACATAACAGGTTAGTGAAAATTTTACCTCTAATTTTCTCATGGTGCAGTGGTGAATGTAACCAGAAGTATAATCATGGTATTTATATTGTTTGGCTTTCCCTTCTGCCTTCTTTGTCTTGTGCTTATCGCTCCAAAAAAGCACTACGCTAGAACCTGGTTCATCCGGTGTGATCCATGACACAATCATTGCCGTCCCCTCTTGATCTCCTTGTGTTATATGAACCTTAAATATTCAAAACCACACAAAAATCATACAATTAGACAACATTAAAAATATGGAGAGTGAACCTATTTAATCAATTTCATCAAATTTATGAAAGGACATAAATTTTCGAAAACAAAATTATAAGGTTCGTGTGGTGGATTGTCCTTATGGTTAGGGTCTTCCTCTTTAACCCATTGCGTCTCGAGTTCAAACCTCCTTCCTTTTAGTCTAGATTAGTGTAGAATATCTCTTGTACTCAAGAATAAAATTAAGGTTCGTAAAAGGGTTCAAGAGAGAGAGAGAAGGAAATTTTACCTGTTGAGGTGCATTGTGGCCTGGAGGAATTTGGAAGGCATCACTTTCATAAGGCATATCGACAGTACTCTCAGTTTTCCTCACAAAAGTGCTTGTAATACCTCCATTACACACCATTGCCAAGCTCAATAGCAGACCAAATACTACAAGAACCGCCATCTTCGGCATCGTTATATTATTCAGAGCATCTCAAAACTCTAAACCAAACTCACAAACATATATAAAGCAAACTCAGAAAAATATGAAAACGGCAGACTCCTCCTCTATATATAGAGACATGAAAAACTAATTAATTAATTTTACCAAAAAAAAAAAAAAAACTAATTAATTAACAAAAATAAAGAATATTCAGAGTTTTATTCTGATTGATCACGTGTTGAATGCTGAAAGGTTTGGAGTTGTATGTATCTTTTTCAACAGGTGTTCTTTTCCTTCTGGGGAAATAGAATTCTTATAAAGTTGATCGCATTCAGGAGAGTCCAGTGTGAAGAAACACAATCGATCTTAATATCTTATTCTTAGAGTAATCAAAATCTAACTTGGGCTTCTCTTCAAAGGTGTGCTAAGTTTTGGAACGTAATGCAAACAATTCTAATCATTTTTATTTGGGACAAAAAAAAACGGATCTATTAAATATTACCATGGGTTTTTTTTTCTCAGGAAATTTTTAGCATTAATTAAAGCCAGCAAATAATATTTTGCAAGAAAAAAGAGTAGTGATGTGCTCAAATTTTGTATTGTATGGTTCATAATTTGAGTTTTTTTTTAATATTACATTAAGTGGAGCAAATGTCTAATTCCGGGACACAGCGAGTTGAAGAGAAAGATACTAATTACCATGACAATCCACCACTTGCATAATTCGGTATTCTTAAATTGTCTAATAAAAGGGATATAAAAACATAAAGTAGGTTTAGGACTATTGAGCTAATGGTTGAAGTGATTGGGTTAAAAACAAAGGAAAACTAATGAAATGAGCTCTAAAACTTTGAGTTTTAACTATAAGAACAAAATAAATGGTAAACTGAATAGTACCAGGATTGACTTTTTAATGTAAAAATGTGATTTTTCGTTAAAATGAACAGTACCGTAAACTTTTTATTAAAGTTCTCTAAAAACAATAAGGGTAAACTTGATATAAGTTCAATTTTGTGAGTCACTTTTGAATTCAATTCACTTTGTTGAGTTAGATCCATTCACTGAATATCTACATTTATTTTTTTATCCTTTTATTAGATTGTGATAAATGTGTTATCCCTTATTATAGATTTATCTTTTACTCGATTTTAGAATTAAATATTGTTTCTCTGCAAATTTGTATCAACTTTTTCTTCCACCTCCATCACATGTTAACTAATATATGTTGTATTATATATTTATATCTTCATATATACTAGTATGGATTGTTAAATGTACGGAACATAAAAATTTTGAACTTTTCATGGAGGTAGATTAGTTTTTATTTATTTTTGAAGATAACTCTATCACATATTAAATGTCATTTATCAACCTATAGTATAGATATCATATATGATGATATATAAATTTTCTTTTAACTATTTTTCATGAACGTTGTTAGATTTTCGAATTAACAATTTCAGTAAAAATGCAGAAATAAATATAATTAATTGAAGTTGAAAAATAAAGAAATTGGACTAAATCCAACAACCACTCAAATTTTTAGACCTGGATCAAAGTACTCATAACAAATCCTTCCTAATCACTATTATGTTTATAAATTGGTATTAATCTTTCGTTTATTGAAAACACAAATTAGAAATTGGGATCTTTTGATATAGGCCCCTCGGTTTTGAATTTTCTAGATCAAACATCCATATCTTTTAGTGATTTGATTAAACTTTTTTTTTGTCATAATTTTGGTGCTATATGCACATTATATTGTAACAAATTTCCTATAATCTTGCATTTTGATTACATTCTCCTCCATTAGAGATAATTGCGAAAAGAAAAAAAAAATGGTTAGATTCAATTTCTTTTCACAATAATGCTACAATTTAGCAGTAATTATCTACGATTTAAGATATTTTCTTTCCAAAATAGTTTAAAATATTTTTAAATCCCCCAAAATCGAACATACCAAAATAAGTTTTTCTTTTAGTACATTAAAATAAAATATGATTGTGAATAATATAAACGTACCAATACACAATGTGTACAAAATAAAACATACCAAAATAAAAATAATGTACCAATCTTAACAATAAGTATCAAATCAAACGTACAAAAATTGCAAATAAACATACCAATTAATGATTTTTGTAAATTCAAACGTACCCACAGATAATATATATGTAATGTATTGTACCTAATAATAATTCTTCAACAACTATTCTTAAAAAAACAGCAAAAAAAATATAATTTCACAAAAAATTTGAAAATATTACGCAAAGCTTTTATGTTGATCACCAACTATTTGAAAAAGAAAAAATAATTTGGAAAAAGAAATAATATTAAATATTTGCATAACAAAAAATAAATCAATAATAAATAAATAACCTATGATTGAAAAAACATATTTGGAAGAAGAGAAAATATAGTTTAATTACTAATATCTCCACTAAATAAGGAAAAGTGCATAAAAGAATAAATTCAAAAAGTATTTTAATTTTAAAAAATAGAGGTAACTATTAGTCAAATCATTTTAATCAAATTTTAAAAATGTACAAATGTTTAATTTAAATTATATAGAAAAACTGTAGCGGATTCTAATTTTGCATTAGAAATTTAGGTTTCGACTTTTTATGGCATGCAAGTGGATGTCCATTAGGATTCATATCCTTATCTGGAGTGGTTAAATTTTTGTTTTTATTTTTTAATTATTCCTTCACATGTATAATAATATATTGGTGTATCACTTCATGTTTCAGGCTTATTAAAATATCTTTCGAATCTATGGAGTCCGACTTCTTGTTTATTGCAAGTAGTGAAATGTGACTCGAGAGGATGACTTAATTTTAATCTGGAGATTCGACCACAGCCATTCCGATGATTTCGTCTCCAAAGGGTTGCATGAGTTTGAACGAGGAACTTTAAAGTTTGATAGAATTTAAAGAAATTTTAACTTAATTGAGTCAAGATTAAACAAATAGGGTTTTATCATGTTTTCTAGGTGCCTTTCAAAGTCACGACATACTAATGGGTCTTGAACAGTAATTTGCTTTTGCATGGCAAGAAGTACTCTTAGGAAGAGTTTGAAAGTTGTCCTTACTGTATGTTGTGTTATAATTTGGGCTTCACTTAACCCATCTTGAAAACCCAAAAGTGGATAAATAACCATTAAAATCTAACATTTAGTTAAATTTCAACCGCTCACTCATAAAAAATAATGTGCAGGGGAGAATCATACCTGACCCTATAGCTCACCCTCTCATCCTAAGGCATTTTTACTCTCCAAAAATTGTTCGTGTGTTTGTATGATTTACCCTCTCATTTAAGTTTAGCTCAAAATTTGACGTCAACAAGGGCCAAATTTTACTTCATCGCATAAACCAGCTTCTTTGATTGGTTATATATTTGCATGTTATACATGTCCAAAACAAACATTGAACTTGAACAAAGAAAAAAACAAACAAACATTGGATTTGACCAAAGAAAAAAAAAACAAAGGATTTGACGTAAAAAAAAACAAACATTGGACAAGCAAAAGCAAAAACAAGCCTAGAGCTATATATATAGCTATTAATTTGGGGGCGACGCGACAGAAGCTTAAGTATGAGAGTGTCCTTCGCATAAATCTATGACTAATTTGATGACCACAAAGCTTTCATACATATAAGAATTGAAAGTACAAAGCAAACCTACAAATTAACGGACGATGCACTACAAAAACTATGGCCAAGACGCACAAAAAGTTATTTGTGCCTACGAGATTTAAGGACAACGATAATGTACCCATAGAACAATAGCAACAGTGCATTAACTAAAATTGCATGTGTGTCCTCTATGAGCGTGCCCTTTGCTGAAAGAGCACAACCGGATATTTTGTGCTCAAAGAGGCAGCATAAATAGATCCATTTGTGCCTCGTGTCTGATAGATTTGTCGCATAGCCTTTTCCAATCATGTTGGCACTTAGAGCAGTTAGTAAGGCCTCCTTGACATAAATAGGTGTAATGTTTTTATCGTTCTCTCTCTCCCCTCAAGTCACGAGATCTAAAAAGGTAAGTCAAAATTATCTTTTCCCATATATCAAAATAATTAGTATTCTTTGAATGCTTCCAAACTTATTTTATAAAACCAAGTCCAAAAATGTAGAATAATAACTAGAAAATGTTTGTTGTATAACAATAAATATATTTGTAACTTGCACACCAAAAACCAGTTGGATTGCAAGCAATATACAAACTATGGGCCAGTTTGGGATTGTTGTGCTTATTTTTAAAACTGTTTATGTTGTGCTTTAAGAATAATCAGTTGTAAAATAAAGCAGCTGAGCGTTTGGTAAACTATATTTTTAAAACTACTGTAAGTATAAAAAGTAGTGTAAAAGCGTTTGGTAAATACTAATGTAAAATTTTGGTAATTCTGTATAATGACAAAAATAGACATAATGTGAAAAATACTTTTCTATTAACTTTTGTGTTAAAAAGATGACTCATAAGTATATCTAATCTTTTTTCCTTCAAATTATTTTGACATTTGCAGTTGCATTACCAAAAGTTATTTTAAAAAAAAACAACAAATATTAAATAAATAAAATTTTCTTCAATGTCTTCAAACAATAATAACATAAAATAAGCATACATAAAAAAAAAAAGTTACAAACGTATGCAAGTTGCAACAATGTTGTTCCTCAATGTCTCCATTTCTTGTGCTCCAGGTCCTTCGGCAATATGATATTCTTCTTATTCTTCATCCGAGCCTGTGTCATCATCCAAGTCATCCTTCATGTTGTTGAAATGATTATCACGTTGAGCATACCTTCTTATATAATTGTGAAGCATCATAGTTGCGATTATTATCTTTACTTGCTTCTTAAATGGGTAATTAGGCATGTCTCTTAAAATGTTTCACCTCTTTTTCCATACATCAAAAGTGCGTTCAATGACACTCCGAAGGGAAGAGTGTCTGTGGTTAAATACCCCTACGAAAGCAGGAAGATGATACCTTTCACCTTTATAGGGTCTTAAATAGCTGCTCATCTGTGGGTACCCAACATCTACAAGATAATATTTTCCTGTAATGTTCAAAACATGCTACTATGATATAAAAAGAAACTATAAAAAGTGCCTAATCAAATGCAAAATTTCAGACATATGCACAAGTTTGAGACATTACCATTAGGAGGCTTAGGAAGATTTAAAGCACTGTTTCGTAAAACAGATAAGAATATCCTTGTATCATGTGCAGTTCCTTCCCAACCTGCACATGCAAAGATGAATTGCATGTCAAAATTACATGCGGCCATTACATTTTGAGTTGGTGTCCCTTTCCTACCAATATATGGTACTTGATCTCCAGGAGATATTGTGGCTTGAACATGTACACCATATAACTTAATTCATAAGACAAAGCAAGAAGTATCATATCTAGTTTTTTTACCTTTAAGTGGGGCATATATCTAGAGTCCCTTAATATCTCTACAGAGACACCATTAAACTCAGGATCCAGCGGTTTGATAACATCAATAGCCATAAGGCATACAATATCAAGTAACTGACTAAACTATCTGCTCATAGTCTCACCGGAGTGTTGAAATCGTTCTTGTGCTAATAAACAAAAACATTCCTAAAAACATTCCTAAAATTTCACCAGGACACATTCTCCTTGAACTCCTCAATCCATACTTGTTTTGCAGGTCACTACACAATCTCATAAATACCTCTTTATCCATTCTGAACATCCAATGACAACGCCTCTCATTTCCCCGTAATATTTCCATCAATCACTTATATCCTGTTTGAGATGAATCCATACAAGGTGTTTTGTGGATATATGTTTGACAATAATGTTCTATAGTACGAACACAAAGGCATACAGTTTGGTTGAACTCTTCCTCATCTTGCAAGATGTCCATATATTAAAAAAAAAAAAATCTGCAATTTTGAAAAAAAAAAAAAAAAAAAATTCTCATCATTATTCCTACAAATAGGAGTACATGCATGAAGAAAAATTATTCTCAAATAAAGAATCCAGAACCATCCAATTATAATCCCAAGTAAAACACAGAGAAATCCAAGTAACCATCCCAAATAACAAATCAAAATAATAAACTCAAGTTCGAAGATATCTTAGACTATACTGTCTACCACGAAATATAAAACTTTGCAAACTAAATGCATCTCATGGCACTTAATTTTCAGCTTGCTCATAGTTAAGCCATTGAAACTTGATGTCCAGATCTTCTATAGTTAAGAACATTTCTCTTTTCTCTTGTTTTAGAAATAATCGAGTTGCAAATAACCACAAAGGGCTCCTAGGCCCTGCACCAGGTAAAGATGAAACTATCTTCATCACTTCAGCAATGCTACTATTTTGTAAGCCCTTGGCCATGTTTGAAGTTGTTGTATTTCTACTCTCAATTGCACCAACCATACGATCAAACTGTTCTGACAACTTAGCAACACCTCCTAATTTTCCCTTCTTTGCAGCAACTCCTTTTTCCTTATTCTCTTTCTTAACTTGTGTATCAAATTGTCGAGTTCTTTTTTTCTTCTTCCCCAAATACTTCTCATTAGCTTGAGTATTTTTGAGTGGGATAACATCATCAAAATCACTACTTTCAATTTGAATGCCATCATCCTCATCAGATTCATCATTATTTTCACATGGAAGTACACCAAACGAGGGTGCCCAAGCATGATCACTAGTAGCAGTGGTATTCATGAACATCCTATCTAGCTTATCTTCCATATCAAGGCTAATTCCTTTTCTACGCAGACTTTTATATTTTTTTTGTTGATCTACAATTTAAAGAAACAAGTATTAAAATGCATTCATGCTAAATAATAGACAGACAACATCCAAAAACTAACAAGAAGCTTACAAACCTGAATTTTATTATGCCACCACTCATCCGAAGCATCAACAATGTTGAGCTTGGGATTCCATTCTATACCAGTTTCTTTTCCCTTTAGTTCTTTCCATAATTTCCATTGCTCCTTAAGTGTATCCCACTTATTTTTCAGCTGTTGTTTACTATACTCAGCTCCAGTCTCTTTATTTAGGTTAATACTCACATTTTCCCATCCCTCTTTTTTAAAGTGGGTACCAGGACGATTTCCTGCCTCCACTTCCTTGACACACACGTCACAAAATAGTGATGTATTGTGAGCATTCCATACAGCCGACGGTTGTGATCCACTTGCCCCATAACTTTCCTTCTTAACCATCTGTGTATACAATTATATATATATATATGTGTGTGTGTGTGTGTGTGTGTGTGTGTGTATGTTTGTATGTATTGACACACACTCAAGAATTTTAGCACATATTTTTTATATATACAGAAAGAACAAATCAATTGATCAAGCGAATTTGTTATTATAAAAAAAAACCCAAGTCCAATTCATTGTCAAGAATCACATGATTGTTGCTCTGGATGCATAGTTAAAAAAAATGATCAGGTTTGCATCAAGAAAAAATAAGATAAACATGCCAATTCAAACATGACTAAGAACAACTCTAACAGAAATTCGACTACTCTAGTAAAAATTTGATCGAATTCAATTTACATGAGCATTTAGGTGATAATAGCATAACAATTCCCAGACCATGAGCCCTTAAATAGAAGTAATCATATGGAAAAAGATTACTTGAAAGTTTAAACAAGAGCAATGCAATCCAAAACTGATAAATTAAGATGAAGAACTCCGTCAAAATCAATCGATCAAGATTATCAAATACATCAGTCAGTTATAGAACACATCACCACAAAAAGAAAAAGAAAAAAATCATACACCAAAGATAAAGAAAAATAAATACTTTAATATGAAAACCATATAATTGAAAGCTTAATTTTGTACCTTTGAACAATCAATAGTTCGTGGAACAACAAGGATAAGTTATGAGAAAGATGGAAGTATAAAGGTGAGGCTGTGTAGAGATGTGCATAAATATTTAGCTAGGGTATCAATCAGATTAGGGTATAATTTTAGTGCTTAAAATTCAGTTTAGAAAAATTAAATTAAAGGAGGGTATTCTAGGCCCAAACTTTAAAAATAAGCAGGCCTCTAAATACTTACCAAACAGGTCTTGGGTGCTTCATTTTAAAGTGAAGCTGTTTTTTGGTAAAAAAAAAAAATTGCAATCCCAAACGGGGCCTATGTTTTGCCATTCTTGATAACCCACCATAACTCAAACAAACAAACCAGCTTAACTATTCCAGAACTCAACATCATAAAACTACTGCTTAAGCATGTTATGCAGATTCTGTGACCAAAATAAACATGTTATGCAGATTTACTACACATAGAAATCCCAATCCATTTCCATCAATCGCTCGCCTACAGATGTCAATTATTATTATTAAATTACAACTTTGATCTTTATGGTTTAGTTCAATTTTCACTTGAGTACTTGTAACTTAGAAATTGTAATTTCAGGTGACTTGTAGCTCAGTTGGTTAAGAATATTCGTTCATATACTCGAAGTCACGTGTTCGAATCCTCCTCCCTTGAGTTTAGATGAATATAATATAAGTTATTCTATCATTTGTAAAAAAAATAAAAAATAAAAAATAAAATTGCTATTTAGTTGTATCCATATAGTTTGGTTAAATTCAAAATATGTACTCAAACAAAAAAGAAAAATTAGAAGAACATTATGTAAACAATTCATCATCCATCGTTGATGTGTAAACAATTCATCGTCCATTGTTGATGTGTGCAAATTTATTATTGTACGCCTCGCAAACGTAATTTAATCACAAATGTAAACAATTGTTGTCATAATCAATTGTTGGCATAAAAAAACAAACCTTTTTACAAAAATATTTGCGATTAGGATTTTAAATTTAAGAGCAGTCCATTAGAATTTTAAGAAGCATTTTAAAAATTCATGCGAATCCATACGCAGTCATTTAAGATTTTAATGGGCTTTAAGTAAGTGTATCAAATCTAGGGTAGTAGAAAGTTTCAATTTGATAGGATATTATTAAATTGTAGATTTTGGTGGATTTTATAAAAGGAAATATACATGTGAAAGGCTATGAACAATCCCACCCTTCTCCCAAGGATTTTATTAGATTCTTCTCCCTTCCCTACCCTTTCTCTCCATGCAAAGTTCCATAGCCGCGAAAGCTTACATGCTTCCCCAGAGTTCAAGCTCCATAGAAACAGGGATGGTGGCAGCTTGGGTGTCACGCCCTAAGATACCTTCAGGATCAACACGTGACAGCAAAAAATAGTGGTACGATAATATATAGAGTGAATTGGGACTCATACATAATATACATCAAATATTTAGTGGAATGGATTTAGAAGAAGGGTAACAAAGCCCACTCTTTACTGCACTGCATACGCCAGCTACACCTCTTGAAATCCTTTTTATTAACCACTACCAGTACTCTATAAGAAAACAATCCTACATACACCGTAGGAACGGTGCACCGAGCAAAGCAGAAACCTGGATAAGCTAAAATGCTTATTTGAGTGACAATAATACGACATATGTGATTAAAAAGTCAATCCGATTATAAAATATTTCACAAATTGTTTGTATATAAAAAGGTAACCTCACTCACAATCCTATTTCCTATCTTGTATATTTCACAAATACTTTGTATAATAAGACACAACATTCCACATTCTAGACATACTCATGGAGTGGGATAGAAAGGGCACACAAGATAGGAAATAGGTTTCCAGATGCACTCTATAGAACCATGTGATGAAAGGTTCCAGACGCACTTAATGGAACTGAATAGAATGTTGGGATCTTGACACATTTAATGGCATTCATACATAGAGTATTTGCAGGATGCTAGACGCACTCATGGAATAAAAAAGAAAGGTAAGTCACTAGAGATTTAAGATCCACACATGAAATCAAAGAGAAAGTATTTCAGGATACTGGTCCTCTACTAGCCTTCTTAGTTCACAAGTCTTTCAAACATGCATATAAATATACATTTCACTAAGTAGATTGATGATTGTGTAACAAAACAGTTATAAATCCATGCTACATCCACAAAGTATATAACACAAGAATTTTAATATGAAAAATAGTTTATCACATAATATTAAAATCACCCACTTGGAGTCCTACACACTTCCAGAATCAACACAATTGAATCATCATGCAAAACGATGTGCAAGTCACTGAGACATCACATGTCCGTGATGAGCCAACAATGCTCTAATAGAACCTAATATTGTACATGACACTCCACTTGAATCTTATCAAGATTGACATGCAAAATAAGGCACAATGCTACTTGTATGTAAACGAGACGAACGTCAACTGAGAATAACACATCAGGGTGGTGAGCCAACTAAGCTCCATCAAGCCTCAAGAACATCCTATTCCAATTTCACGAAAATCCAACATTTGGATTGTCATTAATTACAAAAATCGAATGACGGTTAATTAACTCAAAAATTAAATAATTGAACCATGACATTGAGTTTCAATAAACCGATATTGGGTATGGGCTCAATGCATCGACAATATCTCGTTATCAAAACGCATCGCCGCGTGTGGTGATTTTTTACAAACGAAATCTCAGTTTTTTGTCCAACTTCAAACGAAAACTCAATTTTTCCCACGCATCACGCGCTTGGTGATTTTTTTATACATGCGCTGACCTTAAGAAGTGGCTGGAAAATGATCAAAACCGTTGGCAAAGCCTCGGTGCCCAAACTTCTGAGGCTCATCGCGCCGTTGTTAGAGGTCGGATGATTGATATGAAAGATGGGTTTTTTTCTCATAGGGACGAGGACTACACACACACAAGTGGTGTGCCACCACGTTATTTGCTGGAAATGACAATTATGTAACATAAGGTTTTAGGGTGTCTGGTGCTTACGAGCTAATCCTGCCATCTACAATGGTAATAGGGTGAAGGGGATCAACTGGGATCGATGATATGAATCCAAAGCCAACAGCCTCGCTGTTGTTGGTGGTAGGAATCGAAAGTTACGGTTGGGTCTGGTTAGTGACCAGCAGGCTGACTTGTTATCCAATCCCGGCCTATCAGAGAAAACTGTGGCTAAAATGTTTCATTTTTGGAAAGCCAGGTTTTCTGATTTTTGAATTAAACTTTCTATTTATAGTAAATCTTGGTCAAAAAGACCAAAATGCCTTGCAACTTAAAAACACTTCTAAATTCTTTGTTCGAACTTCGAATTAAGCGTTGTTTTCGCCTACGTGCTTACGAAATCAAGTTCTATTATTTATTCTAAACCACCTCCAAACATCAAATTTAAATTTAAAATGACTAAAACACCCCTGAAAATCGTTTTCACAAAATTGTAAAATAGATAATAATTTTTAAGACGGGTTGTCCTTAAAATATAAGATTTTTTTTTTGTCAAACAGTAGATTTTATTAGATTAATCACCGACGGGGTTTGAACTCTCACCTTGATGCAAGGACTTAATACATTTCTACTATTGCGGTAAAGAGTCACTTGCATAAGCAATTTATTTGAATGAATACCAAAAAAGTCTATGGA
The DNA here is from genome assembly GCF_041283825.1 of Pyrus communis. Lineage (NCBI taxonomy): Eukaryota > Viridiplantae > Streptophyta > Magnoliopsida > Rosales > Rosaceae > Pyrus > Pyrus communis. The sequence goes on from NC_142569.1 coordinate 29,215,142, forward strand.
AAGACATCAAAATTCACCAATAAAAAATAAAAAAATCCATCGTCAAAAGTCCCTTTAAATTATACTAGCATATGGACACACACAAAGTGCGTGAGAAAATTTTTTATTTTTGTTTTTGAAATAGAAGTAGAGAGGAAAAGAGTGATAGAGAGTGTGGGAGTGAGAAGTTTTTTATTTTTTTTAATTAGATATATGTTAAGATTATATGTAGGTAAGGTTTTGGGGAAAAAAAAAAGAGTAAAATTTGATTGTGTGAAATTACATTTCTATCTCATATTTCTTATTCATATTTTTTTTTAATTAGAGAGTTAAACTGGTAATTTCATAGAATTTTGGTTGACAATAAATATTTTATTAATTAATAGAGATAAATCCTATCAAATTTACCACTAACAAAAATCTTTTGAAATCTTCCTAAATTCTAATTTGATTACACATCTTTCCCTTAATATTATGTTTCTTGTTATTTTCTCCAACAAGAAAACAAAAAACAAAGCAAACACAATATCCATCCCCCAATCAAATTTCAAAACCAAACAAGCAATGGCGTTCTCCAACTACCATTCAACTCCAACACTCCACCCTCGCCACGTGCCTCCTTCCGATTCGCCCGCACATTACCCACTCCAGTAAGCAAACGCCCCCCCCCCCCCCCCCCAAAACTATCTCCTACACCGCACTCCTACAATTGATCAATTCCCGCACATCAAAACCGTCGATTTAACCGCAACGTAATTTTTAACGGCTGTGATATATTTGAACCTAAACCCAAACGTACAGGATTAAACCCCTCCAAGGTCTTCGTCGACTTTATAAAGCAATCCAAACTCTTGAGGCTCAAGAGCTACCAATCGGCCTCTGCTGTTCAACAATGGAACGCATTCTCTCTCTCCTCGTCACCTTCTCTCTCCTGATCGTCTCGCGTGCGCAATCGGACGGTGCAGATCCTCTGATCAGGCAAGTGGTGGACGGCGGCGATGAGTCCCACCACCACCACCACGACGCTCTCGGAGCCGAGCACCACTTCTCGCTCTTCAAGCACAAATACGGCAAATCGTACGCCAGCAAGGATGAGCACGACTACAGGTTCGACGTGTTCAAGGCCAACCTCCGCCGTGCCGCGCGCCACCAGCGACTCGACCCGTCGGCTCAGCACGGGGTGACTCGGTTCTCCGATATGACACCCGCCGAGTTCCGGAAAAGTCAACTCGGTCTCAGAGGGTTAAAGCTGCCCGCCGACGCAACCGAGGCTCCGATTCTCCCGACAGAGAATCTGCCTGAGGATTTTGATTGGAGAGAGCATGGAGCTGTCACCGCCGTTAAAAATCAGGTATTTTATTGATTTAATTTCTAAAAATAGTAATTTTTTGGTAATTTAAGGTATTTGTTTATTGATTGGGAAATTTGGGGTTTTTTTTTTTTTTGGAAATTAGGGTTCGTGCGGATCTTGCTGGAGTTTCAGTACTACAGGAGCGTTGGAAGGTGCACACTTTCTCGCAACTGGAGAGCTTGTGAGCCTCAGCGAGCAGCAGCTTGTCGATTGTGATCATGAGGTTTGACCCTTTCTTGCTCTTTTCTGTTTTTGTTAATTTGTATATATTTTGGGGATTTGGATTGGTTGAATTGTTTAATTTGATTGGCAATTGTCTTAGAATGTTTGTTACAATTGTTTTGTTCAAATGATGTGTGTATGTGGTGATGCCCACATGTAATCTGGACGAGGATAAATAGTTATCTTCCTCAATTTCTACTTGTCTTTGTCTGTGTCTGTCTGTCTTAGTCTGTGTTTGTCTGTCAGTGCTGAAAGACACAAACTTGACCTTTTTGCTTGCATTTATAACATACACGGTGTTTGTGTTTACATGTTTCTAATTCTCCAGACATGTCAAAAGGAAAATGGAAAAGGTCGGAACTTGTAAGGAATTAGCGAAAATCACGGACTTGGTTTATAAGTTGCAGGAGAAATGGTCTGTGTGTTGTGATTGTTATCTCTGCTGTTTTGTATTGGGTGTGGTTACGTACGTTAATTAGTAAATCAGGCATTAATGTCGGGTTCTGTTTATATAAAAGGTTAAGTGGTTGTTATCTGCTTGTTGTGTAGAAAGATTTGGAACAGAATTGGTTCTTGTTTTTAATGAGCGCCGATGACATGTTTGCGCTGCCGCTCTTGAAGCACCATTTTTCATTCTACGTGTGTTGCAATTCAATTGTTAGTCTTTGATAATACATTAGCAATGCATGTCGAATGGTGTTATCAAGTTCTTGTTTAGCAATAGAACTGCTCGACTTTTGCAGTCATTCTATGATGACTCCTACAAAATGGCTTTTCCCTTGATTTGCTGTTTCTTACGCGTTCTTTCTGAACATTGTGCAGTGTGATCCAGAGGAGGCAGGTTCATGTGACTCCGGGTGCAATGGTGGACTCATGAACAGTGCCTTTGAGTACACACTCAAAGCTGGTGGACTAATGAAGGAAGAGGATTATCCATACACTGGTACTGATCGTGGAACCTGCAAATTTGACAAGAGCAAAATTGCAGCATCAGTTTCCAATTTCAGTGTCATCTCCCTTGATGAAGACCAAATTGCTGCAAACCTTGTCAAAAATGGCCCTCTTGCTGGTATACCTTTAAAATTTTGTGATTTTGATTCTTCCCTTGTTTCTGTTAAAAAATTATTTGTTATTCGTATGACCTTTGTGAAACTTACGAGCGTTGCTTCTTCTCAAATGTGGTATAAGCTCTAATAGTTATTAGGATTGGCTGGTGCTAACAATTTTACATTGCTCGGATGCAGTGGCTATTAACGCGGTGTTCATGCAAACATATGTTGGTGGAGTGTCGTGCCCCTACATATGCTCAAGGCGGTTGGATCACGGAGTGTTACTCGTAGGTTATGGTGCAGCTGGGTATTCTCCCATCAGATTGAAGGAGAAGCCATACTGGATCATCAAGAACTCATGGGGAGAGAACTGGGGAGAGAGTGGATTCTACAAAATCTGCAGGGGCCGAAACATCTGTGGCGTGGACTCCATGGTCTCGACTGTTGCAGCAGCTTCGGTTAAGACCAACTCAGAGTAGTAGGGTTCAACCCTAACTTACAATAGCAGTTGTGTTTATTAATGTATATACAAGTTGTGGTGATATTCATCGGGCGAACTCCAATTGTTTGCTGTCTTCTGTCGGGCTAGCAAAACAAATGACCAAACAAACGTAACACCCCATGTATCTTATAATTCTCGGTATTTGCCCGAACAGCTCAAATGTCCTTTTTTATGTCTTGTTAATGCAAGTTCTTCGAAATATTATAATTAGATCCGGCATTTGTGTCATGTTTTTGGTGTTCGTATTGTTTTTGTGTCATTCCCGATAGCTTAACAGATCGTGTCGTGTAATACATGTTAAAGTATACTGGTAATATAATCCGATCCGAAATCGATCCGTTAATATTATCAAGTAATTTAATCCGACTCTGTTAAGAAAAATATATTTAAAATCAATAAATAATGAAAATGTAAAACATAATACTAAATTAGTATATACATACTAAATTTCGGAGTTGACCCTTCATGAAAGTTGTAAAGTTTGTCATTACGAATGATTGTATATTTTTACATTTTTCACACTTCTACAATATTTATTATTAATTTTGCACTCAAATAAAAAATATTGTTTATGAGATTTGGAGGGTTTTAAAAATCTAAATGACCAGTAGAGGATGTGTAAGATCCCACGTCGTTCAGGGGTGAGGATCATATAAGCCTTATATGTATATTCTCATCTCTACCTAGCACGAGGCTTTTTGGAAGCTCATTGGTTTCGGGTTCCATCGAAACTCTGAAGTTAAGTGAGTTCTGGCGAGAGCATTCTCAGGATGGGTAATCCACTGGAAAGTTCTCGTGTGAGTTCCCCTCAAAACAGTGAGGGCGTGATTGGGGCCCAAAACGGAAAATATCGTGCTTCGATGAAGTCGAGCCCGAGATGTGATGGGGGTCCGGGCCGGGATGTGACAGGATGCAATTATGAGCGTTTATATATGCTTTCACATCTTTCAGACTTATGCATTAATGATTATGAATTTTGTTTATTTTGAACTCCCTTAAAAATACTATTCATGAGGGTTTGTTTGGTTTTAAAAATTCAAATGATCATATGCCCATCCTCAAAGCGTAAGGGATGCGATTACGAGCGTTTGCATATTTTTTCACATTTTTCGCATTTGTAAATTAATTATTATAATTTTTTTTAATGTGTTTGGTATTTTTAAGTTACATAATATTTTTATTTTTAATGTGTTTTATAATTTTTTAAGGAAATTATTATTAGCACTCCAAAAATTTCATTCTACACTCCCTCACAAGTGTATTTTTCTTTCTAATAATAGAAAGTTTGGAGTGTCAAATGAGATTTTTGGAGTGCTAATAACAATTCATTTTTTTAATCTCAATTGCCTATAGTATACTATAAAAATAAATAAATAAATAAGACTTAAATTTTAAAATATATATAGAATAATAATTAATAAACAATATATACATATCCATTATATCTATTGTATTTTATAGTAATTTTTTAAGTAGTCTCAAAAATTAAAATCATCAAAATAACTTTTTTCTTATCGTGTCCAAACAGATTACTCGGGTGTCACTATCTTGTAAACCTGTTAAGGACTCATTATTAACGGGTTCTTATCGTGTAACCCGATAACAACCCGATTAGTTATCGTGTTGACCCAAAACCCATTATTTTCGTATTGTTTACTTGTTGTGTTAATGAGCCGTGTAAGAAATTTTCAGATCTATATTATATAGATTATAGAGTATAGTTATTGCTTTAGCAACAACCAAAGTCGTCCCATATCAAGTCTGAAACTTTGGTTCTTGTCAGAATTTGTGAAACTTTATAGTATGTATAAAATAAAACCGTGGGTTAATATCAATTAAATTACTACTTTAATTTCCTAAAGTAGATAAAAATGCTAGTGAAAACAAAAGCATCACTAGAAATAAAAAAGGAGATCCTTTTATATCATTATTGTCGAATGAAAAAAAAATCTCATGAATTATATGTTAAACACTCAAAATTGTAAGGTTAACAAACTAAAACAAATAATCCATGAAAAGCTTGGGACCAAAGCTATGAAATAAATGATACACGATATATGTGGTTCACCTCTTAAAATTGGACAACGTCCACTTTAGTCTACATATAAATATTTGTGTTACAACCGAGTCGGCTTGGGAGTCCTCCCCAGATGGAAGGGTCCAACTCCTTTTCTATACATAAGGGCCTCTTTATATAGGCAAACCGACCTTCCTAATGGGTGGTCTCAAATAGAAGTGATGTGGCATCTTCTCATTCACTTAATTAATATCTAGACTAACAAATATCTAGTCTAATAAATATCTAGTCGTGGTCAATGTACCTTCATATAGTGGTCGTCTGTAAAGGACTCGAGGAAGTGGTTATCCATGGAGCACCCTGCATGCCTAGCACCTTTGCCTAGCACTTTTGCCTAGCACATCTGCTTAGCACCATGGTCGTGGTCTCCGCCTAGCACCATCCTAGCACAACATGCTTAATTCTCAGCTAGCACAACATGCCTAACACTTAGTCTTGACCTACTTCTCTCTTTGGGCGTTACTTGGGCCTCCTCTTGGGTCTGCATCGTTTCTATGGGCAAAAATGACCCTATTTTAACATTATATAGTCCCGAGAAGCTATGAACCCGAATAGAAGAGCTTGCCTCATTCATGAGTAAATACCTCGTAGTATTCTCATTAGACCGTACATCTTTCTTTGCTGACTCATCCCCCCGGCCTTCAACCACCCAGAAGGGATTGTGAATGATTGATTTTTATCAATCTTTTTTACCTTGGTTCCGTAGTAAGAAAGATTAAGAAATAAACCATCTGAGTTGATTCGTTCTCAATAGCCATGAGATAATCATCTTAGGGTGTTTTCAGATGAGTCCATTTTCTTAAATTGAGCATATGCTTATTTAGTCTGAAAGTGTACATTTCGGAGTACATCTTGGATAGGAACTTTTGAATCAGACGTAATATTTTGAAACGTTTCGGCTCGGAATCGGTTCAATAGATATGGTATCCATGGAGCTATACAACTCCAATAATTAATCTGATTTCGAAGGTTCTGAATTCAGCATGAAGTTACGAAATTCCAATATTTCATTTGTGAAATTGAAACTGATATTCATTTCGGAAACTTTTTAGATTGAAATGAAAGCATGTGTTTTCGATCTGATCCAGTCGAAAATCGGGCCTATACATAGTGCTTGAGTAGAAGTAGTCAAGCATTCCAATCTCATACGGTCATTTGTTCTGATATAAAAATAAGTTGTCTAAATTTGTTATTTGTACAAGGAAATAAACATTTTAAAGTTTTTTTTTTTCCATAAAAACTAACTTTCAAAGTCTCTTTAGACGTGAGTCGCCAAGTTGATTAGAGCGGTGTGCTTCTTTCTGGAACCAAGTTCAAATAAATTTCTTCTTAATTTATATACATTTGGTTTAAATATATCACATCGCTAATTTGGAAAAAAAAAAAAAAAAAAAAAAAAAAAAAAGAAGGTTTATCATTAATGAAATTCATCTTTCTTCTTTTATCAAAACATAAATGAGGAAATTAGAATCCCCTACACCTTTTTTTTATACTGAACATCTTTTTTTTTTTTTTTTTAAATTTGATTAGATACTTTGATCAATTGTCACCTCAGATTTTTTATTTATTTAATATATATATATATATATATATTCAATTAAACTAACTAGCAACTAATTGTCTACAATTTAGATTTTTTAGTTCGTGACATATTAGTATTAATTAATTTAACTAATCCCTCATTTTCAACAAAACAAAATAAAATGAAGAGATAATTAAATACGTTTATTTTTGTTATGGTGTTCGAATTAGTCTCATTAAAGTCATGCTCTCATAAGATTCTCATTTTGAGGACATGTGATGCCCAAATGTAATCAAATATTTTAAGCATAGGGATCTAAACTAATGGAATATTGTGACTAATAATACTTTTGGGCCTCACAGGTCCTCAAAATAAGAACCTTAGGAGAGCAGAACTCAGTCTCACTAATACTTTCCCACAAAAACTTCTTTAATTTTTTTTTTTAAATTTTAGGTATAAATGCAAAAAAAAAAAAAAAAAAAAAAAAAAAAAACTTATGATTAAAGTTATGGTACATTTGAAAATAAACTTACTAAGTTTTGATATTGTTAAATACCAAATGTACCAAAAAATAAAATGTACCATAAAACCAAATGTACCCATATTATAATAACCAAACGTACCAATTCATTGCAATTGCAGCGTGAACTACCAATTTTTTTTCATTTTCCTTTTTTGTAAAATATGAGTCCATATTCCAATAATATGAAAAAGATATCCTACTTATTGTTACACATACATACCATTAGCCTTGTACATACTAAAATTAGGATAACTCAACTTTCCCAAATTACTAATACGTACCAAAATTAGGATAAATCAACTTACCAAAATACTAATATGTACCCAAATTAAGATATATAATAAACCAATAATGTACCAAATTATTGGTACGTTATATTTAATATATTATGTGCATGCATATTGACACACCCCGACCCGGAATGTCCATTAGGGCTCCGAATCGAGTTGTGTTGGCCGACACCTGGAAGGTGACGAAGCCATAAAGTGTGATAATGTGTACAATGTGAATAAATTTAAACCTAAAAGTACATATATATACAAGTGCGCGATGAGTGGGTATGGACCCAGTTCACATGTGATACAGAGCATAAGTAAAGTATAGTGAGGTAAGATAATAATTATATCATCATAAAGAGCCACTTGAATTGGGGAGTGCCACAAATCTTCGCCAATACAGAACTTTGCTACTAGAACATGAGGTCCACGCTACGAATCCTTAGCGAGAATATCGAGACATCACGAACCAACGTCGCCTGTGACCAAGGCCAATTTGGCTGTGAAGAGCTCCAATTTCACTCAAATCCGTTGGAAACCCTAGAATGGGTGTTCTTCAATTTGACATCCTCGGTGTTCCAACGTCTTCACCACTGCTTGGGCATTATTCCTGGGTTCTAGGGGAGTGTTTTAGTGGTGGTAATTGAAGGAAATGGTTTCACAATTGATGGATTTAGAACTTGGTTCCCCGCGGCACCCATAGGTGTTTTTCACCAAATTACAATCAAATCCCTTCCAAATTTGGGTGGAAATGGAAGAGGAAAGGACTAGGTAATGATTGGGAGTGGTGCCTTGATCCAATTCGTGGGAAATCCAGTGGAAAACCACCGGAAAATATGGAGAGATGGGTACATGGGTCACACGGATTGGGGAACCTGTTTCCTCCTTTCCCCCGTTTCTCCTTTCCCTCCTTTCTTGTTTTCTGATTGGTCAGCCCTTCCTCTCTCCTCTCCTGATTCAGCTAACCTCTTTCTCTTGCTGGTTGGGCAGTTCTACCGTTCTTCTTTTCATGCCGGTTCTTTTTTTTTTTTTTTTTTTTCTTTCTATAATCTCATCATCCACAAAATAATAATAATAATAATATCTTTTCATGCAAAGATATAAAATAGTAATATATATACAAAAATTTTATCGAGAACTTCAGGAATACACTATAGAAATATTTCGTACATCTCACTATACGTTGGTCCACAAAATTCAATACCCTCGTCTCTAAGATCATTTTCGTAAAATCACGCTTTTAAAATTTGTAAAAACATAAAATTAGGGACGGGTCATCACACATATATCATATTTCATAATTATATGTTAAAAGGATGTTTGCTATCTTTTTAGAATTTTTAAATGACTTTTATTTTAGGAATAAAAAGCATCTTTTGAAAAATTGAAATGAGTTATTATAACATAACACACATTTACCAGATTTTAGGAGTTTTGAGATATTAGTTTGTGAATAATTGGTAAATTAAAATGAAAAATCATAACTTTTTTTTATCTAAATTACATATTAATGAAATATTTTTTGTCTATAAAAAAAAGGATAAAAAGACATTTTTGTCTTCTATTACAAAATAAAATTATGGACAATAAAGTAATTTTGCATAAACTAAATTTTACAATTTTTTTTTTGAAGCCTAATCTACATGTGATTCTAACAAATCTCTAATTTAAAAAACAAAAATAAAAACAAAAAATCATCCCCATTTCGATGATCTCTCCCTCTCTCCTTCTCATTTTAAAAACAAAAATAAAAAATTGTCTAATCATTTTTTATGTGTGGGCATATTCTAGTTAATAATCATTTTTTGTGTGTGGGTATATGCTAGTTAAAAATTAGTAAAAGAATGTTTGATAAAAAATCTAAAAGCTATAAATGTTTGATTTAAAAAATTCAAAATTACTCACCTATATCAAAACACCCCAAAATAAATTCGGATTTGGATCCCATCCAAATCCTCACATTCTATCGTTCATCGTACACAGTGTAGCATAAATTATTTTGAAATTTTTTATTTAAAATTAACAAAAATAGTACCCGACGAATGTTAATTATACAATGTACGATGAACGAATATGATCCTAAAATCCTCACAAAAAAAATCCGGAAATGATCTTCATCCAATAAATTCTATTGATCGTGTCGGCATTAAGAATTGGTAACATTTGACTGTCCACGTGTACAAATTTCAGTGGCATGCCAATTTTGCTCCCGGGCACCATGGCATGACTTTGACCAAAAAAAACGCTTCTATTCATTGAGAAATCAAAGACATCGTTTATAAATACATGTTTGCTCTTCTACACCTTCCACAAATCCACAAACTGACTTAAAAAGAAAGAAAGGATACTGAACTCGGTTGCCTGCACCCTCTCTCCTACCACCTTCTATTCTCAAATCTCTCCAACATTTAATTGCTCTTTTAAAAATCGTATGTAAAAATTAGAGGGAATTAAACGAATTTAACTTTTTTATCGAAGATCTCTAGTTTATTTAGTTTTCTCTAATATCTTATGTCCGACATCTAAATTAAAAGTTTTTATTATTTCACTGTAAGTTGTACGTATTGCTCTTTTATAAGTCGTATGTGAGAATTGGAGGGGACTATACAAATTGAATTTCTCGATCGGAAATGCTTAATTTGTTTAGTTTCCTCCAATATCTTATGTCCGACATGTAAACTGAAAGGTGCTAGTCTTTGTTTTTTTTTAAAAGTCATGTGTAAGAATTGGAGGAGACTAAACATATTTAACTTCTTGATTGGAAGTCTTTAATTTGTTTAGTTTTCTCCAATATCTTCTAAATTAAAATTACTTATCTCTGTCCAAGATCGTACGTGATTCCCCGAAGAATTGAAAGGGACTAAACAAATTTAGCTTCTCAAGCATCTAAAACTGAAGTCTCCAGTTAAAAGTTGTACGTGAGTCCCGCAGAATACCAAATAAATCGGCATCTCTTAGTAGCTGCAATTTGTTTGGTTTCCTCCATCATCCTATTCTGCAACTTGAACAACTTTGTTTTTAGCATTTCTAAAGTGTTTTTTATTCAGTTTGTTCACTTTCTATAAAAAAATTTCTTCCTCAAACTACTTTATCTGAATCACCTTCTGTTTCTGAAATGAATATCTTTTACTTTCGAAACTAAAAAGAAAGAATTTTTTTTTACCTCTTACTTACAGGTTCATTAAAAATTTGACTTCTACGAGATTCGAATTTAAAACCACTTAAGAAAAATATCACTAAACCGTTAAGTGGCATAACCGCACTCTGGATTACTCGAACAGCACAATAATAATTTTGTTTTCCTTAATAATAATAAATATTAATAGAAAGATGACTGAATATTGTCATTAGTTTATTATTACACACGGCCGCAATTGCCATTATAAATTTAAACATGCTAACCTAATAACTGCTTATTCCTCCCAAGAACAAATAAATAAACATGCTAAACGGGGTTGATGCTCAATTCCAAAACCAACCGATAACTCCACATACAAGATTCATCAGTTGCTTTCTTTTTTCTACTGTTCGAATGAAAGAATCAACTCGCGTTCACACCTATTCACACTCGACTCCATGGCTTGTACACTGCCGAAGACTTCTTTTTACGGCATCACTCATCTTCGTCGTCAAGCAATGCAAACGAGTATGGATAGAACTTGTAACCATCCCCTTCATAAAACTTGTTCTGGAATTCCACCCAGTGAAGTCGAAGAGCATGAAGGAAAGCACTGAGAGTTTCCATCAGTAGTAAAACACCGACAGTGGCGCACACAAAGACGATGAGACCCACTATGAGTATAATCCAATTGTTGAACCTGTGAGACGTACAAAAGAATGTTTCATTTATTTCCTTTGCAGATGTCCAGTATGACTGCCTAATTTAATTCAACAATTCAAATCCTCGGTCACAACTTCTTGGGCGTAAGTAATAATCCAGATGAGCAACAGGAACAAATGGAAACGAACTCCGCTAAAACATTCATTTGGTGCTCATTGGCCTATTCTCTACATCCCAAGAATCGACAAAGAAGTTGAAATTGTGGCCAACTTTTTGACGGAGTATTAAATAAAAGCAGCATCACAAATGAGTAAAACATACCCCCAGGCCATTAGGAGAACCTTGTCGTAGAACACACTGGACAACTCTGAATGAGCAAGACTGTACAAAGTTCCAAAAGACAAATGCTCGACATTAGCACTTATTGCACAAATAGATAAAAAGGAATATCTGCAAATACAACTTATTGACCATATTCCATTCTGTCATGGCTGAAAGAAAACGTGCTAATTTTTTTTGTAGAAACCAACAGATTGACCAACTAATGTAATGAGGGATCTTGTCAGCCAACGTCATTGTCACCAAGCGAAAAAAAAAAATTATCTTCCCCATAAACAGTTAATAAGCTGTCCACTATTGACTTTTCTTACAAAACAATGACATGCATGGTTCAGTTCGGTGACATGTCAAAATCGACTTGTGCAAACAAACATGCGAAGCTAACAATCTACCACTGAATGCAAATTTTATTATTGCTTCAATTTTAAACTTTATGAAGCCAGAAAGTTCTTTTTTATTTCAAGACTTCCCGACATAGAATGCCAAAACTCATTGAAATCAATCAGTGCAAGCACGCACAACTGCAATAACAAATGCAGACATGAACTGGCATGTGCAGACAGAAAAATCAAATACACCAAGAGCCAAGAATGATAGTTCAAGTTCTCAGAAACTACCTTAAAGCCCATAGACGAAGGTATGAAGCTGTATTTGAGACTGCTCCAAGTACAAATTCTATTGTGTGTATCATTTGATGTACGAAAACTTCACTGAACTCAAACTCCTCATGACCATGGGCATCATGGTTTGAATTCACTTGCAAGCTCTCTTCTGTATCCTCAAGTAGAGCGTAGGACTGACCTTGATGCCGCTGAAATAACATCACCATCAGAAGATGAACTTATATGAATAAAAGGGAGCGGAGTGATGATCAAGATTCAAAAGGACTGAGGGTGAACGGATGTCAAACATACATCTTGATGTTGCTTCTTCAAAAGAAAAGGCTTTGGAAACAGCATCCATGGTACAGCAACAAAAGCCAACAATAATAGCACAAGCTGGTAAAAGAACAAACAACACATGAGGAATACTGACAGTTCTTTTAAAAGAAAATTTTAAAATAAGAAAAAAACAGTGATAGTACCTGAACTGTTTTCTGACCATTGAAAAGCTGATTTTCACCTAGCTCGTCTGTAGGACTTAGGAACATGTATATCATTACGTGGTACAGATCAGCTTTTGAACCGGTCCACCACTTCATAACAATGAGAATGGACAAGTAGCCAAATAGACTGTTTAAAAATATCATCTGGGGTACAAACTGGAACCTGGCAAAATGAAGAAGCTGAATGAATACTAAGCTATAAGCAGGGTGAGACGCAGATTATAGAAACAACTAATGACGCGACTGTAGATGGAAGAATTCACAGTACATGTGAATTATTCATATCTACAGTGAATGTATTTTCTGCCTTTGGTGGTAAAAATGAAACCTCCACTGAAAACTAAGATAACAAAATAAAGATTCACAACTTACCAAACATTCAAATTACTTCGAAAGAACCTGGCATTGAAATAACTTATCATAATTCCTAGGTTCATCTGGACCACACCAATAATAATTGACATTTTCATCTTCAATGAGTTTAGGAATGGGAGCTCACTGCGGGATCCATGCCATACAGGATCCAGGCCAAATGGATAAGTAGGACGCACCTTAACCAAGCCAGCTGTAGTAGCGTCTCTGTAAATGAAGTATTTCAATTAACTATTACAAACAATTCAAAGTGAGGATGCAGAAGAGAAGGATATACATCTTCAAAGTCTAAGCATATACCTGCAAGAAAGATCACGGCATGCATACGCTGAGGGACCAAACAGTTCAAACGGGACAGAGAAGAACTCATTATAGATAACACCTGTGTAGATTGAGAAAATTGCCATCAACAAAATCACGTAACGACCACCAAAGGCCATCTCCATGATGTCTCCAAGCTTCTGTAAAACCATAAAAATATATAATTAGATTCTTAGATGAAGACAAAAATGGATTAGGAAAAAAACTGCTTCCCAAATATAAGTCAAATAACCAAATGTGACAGGAAAAGGCCAAGCATCCACATACTAAGTTACTAACAGAAACTATGATCTCCATCTCCTTTGAATGTTGAGTAACAAAGTGAAAAGAGGATAGTAATCACAACAAATGAATTCAGGGCATGTTTACTTGCAAGGAAGCAAGGAATGAGTGTGATTCCCATACCCATTGCTTCACATACCCAACCAAGTAAACATGCCATCATTATACAGAGGCAGTATCCTCATAAAGAAGCAGGACCCCAGAATTTGCAGTTTTAAGGGATTACGACTTTCTATGAAGCTCGTGCAACAGACAATATCAGATATTTAAAGGTCGATAAATCAAATCCTTATAACCTGGAATAGTTCCTTACTCCTCACAACACTAGAGGTAAAAGACACAATCTGTCAGTCCTGAAACTTATTAAACAATCACAACTTCCTGACAGGGGGAGAGGGAAGAAAACGAGGGGAAAAAAAAGAATGGCATGGTGAAATATCATTTGACAACTGGTAACATAGTTGGGGCAATAAGCAACATACAGTTGGTGTCACAATGGTCCTGCTTCACATTTTTCTTTAGATGAGATATAATCATAATAACATCTAACAAAAAAAAGAATCAAATTGATCCACATTTTTTTTATTTTATTAACCTAATATAATGGAACAGCCAACTACCATGAATACAGTAAGGGAATACATCAATCTTTGATCCTATACTTTGGTACAAAAAAATAAGTAAATGACCAACAATGCAAAAAGATTATTGTTGAGATCGAATTTATCAGCATATTAAGTGATTGAAAAGCTTGGTAGCAATACCTGACTGGAAAGCTTCTTTTCCCTGCCTATTAAATATAAGGTCGCAAGTAACAAACATATTCCATGCCCCCAATCACCAAACATGACAGCAAAAAGAAATGGGAATGTCACGATGGTATATACAGCAGGATTTGCTTCTTGATACTTAGCCACCCTGCAGTTACATTAAGGCAAAACATTTTATAATCTCGTGTATATTTCTGTTGGAAACAATAAATTATCGGCACAATTTGTGATTTCAAATTCTAAGATTCAATTTTTAACGAGAAAGATTAACTGCATGTAAATGTGGGGTTTGATTTCTTACTACAACCACTTATTAATGTTTCATTGATTTCAAACAACGGTCTTCATTAATGGCTAAATTAGATATTACATTAAGAATTAAATCATTCATTTTTACCATATATTACCTGGCAGAACAAGTTACTAACTAGCTCGCCTGTTAATGGTACTATAAATGGCAGATTAAAACAACCACAACGGAAATCAACAACATATAGTGCATGGAAACTTTCAGTATCTAGCCCTGGCACCTTACTAAGGAAATTCCAGAAATGACAGTGGTTAAGGACATAACTGACTCAATTTCTTTTCTTTTTCTTCATTAAAAAAAAATCAAGTAAAATACTTATCTATTCCAATTATCTATAAAGGAGCACAGAAGAGAAGATATTGCAGTGGAACTCACCCGTATGCATCAACAATTTCTTGAAAAGAAGAAGTGAATTTGTTTGTACGGAAATAGGTAGGTGGTGCCTCCTTAGTATGCAAAACCTGGAAAATAGCTCCAACTTGTGAGTTAGAGTCAAATGCTGCCCGCTGCAATGCATCCTGGATCTGCAAAGACACATTGAAACAAAGAAAGTCAATAACATATTTGACTTGTACTATTGTACATCACTGTTTGGTGTTCACAACTTCCGATTCGAACTGGGTATAAAATGATTCATCATCCTATGGAGAAATGTCTGTAATAAAGGATACCTGTTTTGATGCAAAAACAGGACTCCACCCTTCAGCCACAAGACATTTTTTTGTTACATCAAGGCTGAGCATGTTAAGATGGTGGTATATGGATTTCTCCTTCCTCACCTTCATAAGTACAAAGAAACGTTGTAAATAGCTTGGCATTGGCAATACACTCAAACACCATATGTTTTGAGTTAGTCTTAGTCATATCTCCCCATATATAATGAATGAACTTCATTAAATAAAATAATTCCAAACCTACCAAAAGGTTCCACTGCTCAAAATGCTCGCCAATAGTCTGTAGCAAACGTCCCCGAAGCAACACTCCAACATCTATGGTAGTCTTTAGCTCTGAAAGTCTTCCCGAAACCTGAAGTTGAGGATTAAATATTGTCAGTGAGAAAAAAAAAATAACCAACATCGTCAAAATGGGATCAATGGAAATCAAGGCCCGGCAGGTAACTTCATAACATGTAGATGATCAGCACCCTAGAATATGGACGGACTGCTAACGACTACAAAAGGCTAACTTGGATTTCTACTTAAGCTTGGATTTCCACTTAAGCACGGGGGTTATACAAATAAATAGTTTAAGTATGATTGATATTAACATTGGAATTACTTCATGCTGGAAAAAAAAAATGATACTATGAACGAACAAAACTGCAGATGGCTACAGTTTTTTTTATTTGTTTTACTTCTATGGACATGAAACACAATAAATGATAGAGAAGAAAAAAAAGAAGCT
This sequence comes from Pyrus communis, assembly GCF_041283825.1. NCBI lineage: Eukaryota > Viridiplantae > Streptophyta > Magnoliopsida > Rosales > Rosaceae > Pyrus > Pyrus communis. The sequence continues at coordinate 29,231,326 of NC_142569.1, forward strand.
ATAAACAAAGAAAATATACATACCTCAGTAATCATCTGAGATTGTCTACCTAGGTCCTCAGGGAAAGAGTATCGATTAGCTCCAAAGGCATCACATATTTTAAGGATTTTGCTCTTTGCTCTTTCTCCAGAGTAGAATACCACAAAAACATTTTTCTCAACCTGCATGTAGATCATCATTCATAGTCAAAGACAAAGTGTGCAATAACAACGAAAAACCAGATGGCCAAACTAACAGTTCCATATTATAAAATAAATTATCCATTTCTCTAGTATTCATACAAGGTTTGCATAGCATTTAAGCTCATAAGTGCTTCTTCTGGAAGAAGCACATCGAGATTTTTAACAAAATCCAAGATCTTTCACAACCTATAAGCACTTCTAACATTTTTGCTGAACATTGTCAGAGTGCTTTTGGTCATTTGAAAGCACTAATAGCCATTCTTAAAGAACATCCAAACAGGCCAACCTCTCCCCCACAATTCCTGCACCCCCAAGATCCTTATGGACTGTTTGGTTAAAAACCATAGGTGTAACTTTTTAACATGTAATGGAAGAGGTGGAGGTTGTTAAATAACTAACCTATTTATTGGACTTCTTTGTTGAAACATATCCAGTTTACTGTTATTCATCTTATCAGTTTTGATGGGCTTCTAGTCCATCTTTTTTTGTGACCTTAAATTATAAAGAGGAAAAGATACCACAAGAGCAAAAGCAACTTCCTCTCATCTTTCCAAGAACATAAAAATGCAGGAAATGACATGCCAATACCTTCTCTCCTGAGACAGGGTCAGTCACGGGATTCTCAACAACAGTCTGCCTCAGAAAAACGTTACCCCTAGTAGCTCGAAATAGAATCCTCTCAAATGCCAAACATTTTTCCCTAGGAACAAGACCAGTGAGAAATCCCAACTTAACTTGCTTTGATGGATCCGTTGATGTTTCCTTCACAACAGCCAAACAAAAAGAATTGGGTTCAGCAACAGGAAGAGGACTGTGGTTAATTAAAATACAGTAAAAATCCAAGATTGAAATCTGTACTTGCTCCAATAATAAAGGCGTGTCCAGGGATTCATCACTGATATCACGGGATTCATTTTCTCTCTGCTGCGACACGGCACTGCTTTGAGCTGAGTGAAAAAACTCACCAGCCTGAAAGGAAGAGATTTTTCAGTCACATAAGAGCTTATTAAAGTAAACTAAACTTCAAAAGAGAGACACGAGACCAAATGAGTAAACCCTATCCAACTTCTAGTTCATCGGCAGATCAAATTGATAATTGCTTCTCTGTTAGTGATATTAGAAAACGTCCAATGAGAATCCAAGATTCAGAACTCTCTGAACTAATTAAGTTTATACGTCACATAAGGGTAGACAAACATATTTTACCACTTCAGCTCATTTAATGAAATCACCTGTATTACTATATGTGTAATCTTATGATGCTTGCATGAACCTTTAATCTCGATAATCTAACCAGAGCTTTTGCTTATGCCTATTTAAGGTAATTTGGATGGTCACTCCAGCTGTTAGCTGAATTTCAGTTTTCAAGTCCTTTCTGTTTTAATATCTTCTACGTATTTATTTGAAGAAAAAAAAATTCGAATAAATCTCTATCCGATTCCTGCTTACTAGATTGAACAGTTGCTTAGAGAAGATATGAAAAATGCAACATTTAATCTCCATAGGTAAGGGAGCTACTTTAATAGACTATCTTTGTATGTGCAAGTGCAACGGAGCAAAAATGAATCCAACATCTTTTTTAAGTGCTCTGTGGCTTGAGAAATTTGGAGTTTTTCCCGTCTTTATTTGGGGTATATTGGCTGCTTCCTGAGACAGTCTGCAGCCTTGTTTTGGGGTGGCATGGCAGGTTTTTTAAAAGGTCAACTACAGCTCTTAGGCACTTACCTTTTTTTTTTTATTATTGGTCTTTGTGGTTGTAGAGAAAAATTAGAGTGTTCCAAAGTGAAAAACTTTGCATCACAAAGATCTAAGCTTGTGTAGTAGCTATCTGAATGAATAAAACTCCTCAAACCTCTTTTTAATCTTCACGCACAGTTTCTGTTTTCTTTTCATTTTCAGTATTACACGCATACAGCTTTTGTACACGGATAGAACTGTCTTGGAAACTTATGTTACTTATAAAAAAATTGTTCCAACAAGTTAGAATCTTCAAGCAACAAGGAATTACAATATTACTAAAGATACTTTTCATTGCTTGAACTGCATAATCCATTTCTATCAATGGTTCAAAAAACAATATGGATAATTATATCCCTTTTCTCCTTGTGCAAAAACAAAAGCTCATCATACTATTTTTTACCCTTTCCTTCATGATAGATTCCCATGAATGATATTAATAATACTTATGAGCTTAGTGTAATCAGAGGATAGTATATGATCTGATACCTAATAATGCATACTGCATGGTCATAGAGATGCTAAGATCATTTTTGGGGACGAAAACAAAAAAGGGTCATTACCTTTTCCAGAACAAGCTTATATTCTAAGAGTTCATTATATGAACGTTGCAACTTTTCATCATTCGAATTTATTTCAATCAGCTCTGCCTCAAGTTCACCAAGTTTCACCTAGCATACGCACAAAAGTGAATTTGTTAGAAAATGCAATACTAAACATCTTTAGCTATACACCAAACACCTTATTATACCTCAAGGTCATCCACATTGACGTCAACTTGTCTTGCAGACTTTGAAGGAGGTAAATCTGCCCTTGACATTTGCTCCTTAAAGAAACGTAATTTGCGTGCCATCTCAGCACTTCTTTTAATCTTCATAGAAAAATGAAATAGTAAATTTACAAACCAAATACTCATTTGAAGACATAATATTTACGTACTTAAACAATTATGAAGAGCATAGATGAGATATTCTGTATCCATCTTACAATCAAGATAGCCAGTAAAAATTACATGACTCTTCTTTGTTTGGCAACAACCTAGAACAGTTCACAAGGACAACTAATCATAAGTACAGCTCTAAAGGTATGGGTCAAAATTGGAAAACCTCTAAGACAACATAAACTATTGGAAAGCAATTTAAACTATAGGCCTTCCCTCCTTTTCCTGCTAACCCTTAATAACTCAATTTTGATGAGACGGTTTTTTTAGGAGAAGTATCATATCCACGACCAAACAAAATGAATAAACATGCCGCTGGTCAGCAAGCTAAGAAACATAAACACACCTGAGCAGCATATGTCCTTTGAAATGGGCTCTTATCTGAATTGAGCTGGAAGAGTGATTCATAAAAACATTAGTAACAAAAAAAACTTGAAAAAAATTATGAAAGCAGCACAACAGTGACTAGATTAAGGATGACCACCAACAGAGCTAGCATATTGCTACAACATGATTGCAAGTTGTGCAGCATCAAGACCATCAGGTCACCCAATTTCGAACATTAGTTCTCAACAATTTTGTAAGAGTTATTAACAGAGTAAATAGTATTCAAACCTCCATCAATTATAGGATAGGTGAAGCCCTTGTGTGATCCTCATTTAATTTCTAATCCGCTTACCCGTAAATCTTTTCTTCATTTTAGCATGATATCTACCTTTTTACAGTTCACCTTCAACTTCAGTTCTTTAATCTTAAACAGAACATTGTACATTCTGGAATAGAAATCATGAAATAACTTGCTTCTTGTTTCCATACATATAATTTGCCTATAGCTTAGACGAAAGAGATCTGAATAAATCTCAACTCACCACCGCAATCATAACTTTTACTGATCAATCCCTCAATAGAGAGCTACCATGTTTACCACCCACCCATACACTACACTACCACTCTATGGTGAGCAAAATAATACCAAAAGTTTCGACCCGCTGCTTTTGGTTGCTTCCGCTACTTATATCTTTCTAATTTGATTTATGATTCGTGACTTGTGTTAGTCTGCTATTTGAAGCTCTTTAGCTATATTTAGTAAACAACATGTCCATTTTAATGGCGCTACAAATTTCCAAGACACCAAAATCTGACAGTGCCATGGTCGCGTATTAGGCGCTTGCCAAGCTAAATGCTCCGATAATCAATTGTCCTTTCTCGGGAGACCAAATTATGTAATTGGTAATGAACCAATCGATCACCACCTCAATTTGCAGATTAATTGAGCTCCTTAAAATCTAAAGAATCAAACACCACTCACTAACCAGGCAATTCAATCTCATACACAAAAACAAAACCCCAAATTCGCAAAAGAAACGCACTTCCGCAAATCGAATCCAAACCAATGAACAATTCCAATCGGAAACAGGGCCAAGTTAGGGTTTTTACTGTTTCTCCGCAGCAAAAAAACCAATCGAAAAAGAAGAAGAAACCATAATTGAAACAGAAAAATGGGAATCAGCGAGAGAGAGAGAGTAAAAGGCGTACGTCTTTGAACTGGAGGAGGCCGAGGTCGCCGAGATAAGAGACGGTGAGGTGAGCGGACTCAATGGGGATGATGATCTGGACGAGCTGCATGGGCTCCGACCTGAACAGATCCATCGGAGGACAGCACTCTCCCATTCTCTCTCTCTCTCTCTCTCTTCTCTTTCCTCTCTCTCGATGGTGTGTTCTGTGTCCGTGTAGGTGTAAACGTGCGACTGCAGACAGTCGGAAAAACAGAGAGAGAGATGGAAGAGAAAAATAATAATTCACTTTGCTGATTGCTTTGGTTTCTCTCCCTCTCTCTCCCCTTCGCGCTGCGCCACAAAAGGATCTCCCACGTCACCAGGTCCTCTCTCCCTCTTTTTAACTTTTATTGTTGGGGAGGGTTTTGTAGGAAGTTTCTTGAGCTTTTGCAACTTTTTGTCGCTTTTCAGTATTTTTTTTTTTTTTCAACAATAGATTTTGTTAGATTACTTACTGACGATGTTTGAATCTACACCGTTATACAATCGGTCAACGCCTTTTCGCTGCTATGGTAAAGAGCCACTTGCGTCACTTGCCAATTCTTATTTGACTTGTTATATTAACAGCATCCAAACCTAAATTTTTTAAGAACCATTTTAATCTAAAATATTTAAAATTTGAGAAAAGTTGAAATTTTCACTAAACTGACCTTATGAAATTTTATTTATAGAATTCTTGAATGAATTTTAATTTAAATAATATTTTTAATTGTTTTAGCCGTTGGATTTAATTGTGGGACGTTGATTTGAATTTAGGCTAAACTTTTTTGTGGGCCAGTCTTTTAACCCTGGCCTAAATTCTGGGTTAAATTTCTCCAAATTTTAGATTTTAACCCAAAACTTATTTTAGGCACAACCATTGGAAAATGATTGAGTTAGTTTAAAACCTAAATTTTAAGTTTTAACCCAATAGTTAGAGATAATCTTAGAGCATGTTCAAAGGGAGTCAAAAAGTTCACATCCTTAATAATAGTACCATTAATATTTTCCAACCGAAATATCAATTCTTATATGGCTTGATGTGGATTGGCAAATCTATTATTAGTTATTAATAAATAATTTTCATCATTTTTATTATTTGTTTATACAATGAATGAAGCAACAATATCACATTCATTGTGACACACCCCGACCGAGATCGGAGCGTGCTGGCCGTCACTCAAAGGTGACGTAGCCATGTGCACGTGCGGAAGCTAGTAAGTAGCAATATAAAAGTACGAATAACTAAAAACTAGCATACAAGTACTAAAATGAGTGCTAGTTAGTGCGATACAAATTCAGAGCAGGTCTATAGCAGTCCAAATAAAACGACAACAATAGTACGCCCGAAGGCGACCCTACGATGTGGAGTGTCTGTCAGAACGCCGAAAAGCTCACAAGGGAAACCACCGCAACGGCTAAGCAACTAGAACCTGGAGGGGCGCAAAACAAAAGCGTGAGTGGGCAAAAACAATTCTTTCTAAAACCATTTACAAAATACTTTCTAACCCCTCGCCGTAAAACCTGTATACTTCCCAGAAAATAAACATATATACGTATGTGTAAACATGCAAAACATGCTCAAGGGTATACCAATCATGCTCAAAATATGCCATGCCACAATCTCAAAGTGATATGCAAGTGCCCAGGTATAACCATATCAATATCATGTAATCTGGCAGCCGGAGTCACCTAACGTGACCTGTACGGCTGCATCTAGAGCTCAAATCTCAATCTCAATATCTAAACCTGCCCACGAGTCGGAACCACCTAAAGTGGTCTGTACGACAAGCCTGGGTGTAACATATATATACGCTCTAGTGCTACGATCACGTGAAGGCTGTGCGAATAATCGCGGGTCACCTACGAGTCGGAACCACCTATTGTGGTCTGTACGACAGGCCTATGCACCTAGCTTGGATCCAAGCTGAGCGTATGGTGCGGGAGGTGAACAACACGTGAAGGACTGTGCCCTACTCTGGGCGGGAGCACTAACACCGGGGGTGCAGGTTATGAGCTCTCTAAGCATCTCTAACCACTAATTAATGCAATCGTTAATTAACGCTTACCTGGCACTTACCTATGCCTCCACAGCACCCACATATAAATATGTATATGCATGCCACTACTAATAAATGTGATGATGCATAAACGATAATAATAATATGCATGGCATATGGCAAATAACCCTTTTTAAATCAATTTCTGGGAATATAAATGTATATAGGTATATACGGAAAACAAAAGCCCACTCACTGGTATGTAGAAGGGTCGTAGCCCCCCTGCCTCGCGTGTGCACGCTCGTCCTCTGGGTACGTGTCACCTAAATGCGAAACAACTATAAAAACGTTAACTTTAAAGCACATAACCCGTTTCTCGTAATAACTTCTCATACATTGCTCAAAATGGACAAATGAATATACCCACGTGCTCTACACAACCTCAGGGTCACAACCATATTTTTAGAAAAATTTTTGGACCCCGCACGCGCCCCCACGCGCCAGCACAGGCACGGACCTACGCGCCCCCCACGCGCGGCCACGTGCCAGGCACACTGACGGTGTCAACAGACGCCGTCAGGAATATTCCGTTAAACTGACGGAATATTCCGTCAAATCTAACCGGATACCGTCACTGCCGTTAGGAATATTCCGTCAAACTTGACGGAATATTCCCCTTTCTTCTCCGGTCTACCCTCGCCGGACTCCGGTCGCCGGAAACTGGGAAAAACTTTAAACTAACTATTCTCCTTCGTTTCTCAACCGTTTTCTATGATTCTTGGACCAAAAGAAAGCCCTAAACTAGTAGAATCACGTTGGACCACTTTTAAAGGCTAAAAGTTACGCGATCATACCTGTCTCAAAACTCAAAAACCGGCCAACTTCGAACTAGGCCTTCCCGACGTCCAAATTCGTCCAACGAGCTACTCCGACGCTCCTTAGGACCTCACCAACACACCTACAAGCTTCAAATGTCCAAAAACTAAGTAAATTAATGTTGCATGAACAATGCTCAAAACGGACCTCGCGATATCGACGTGAAAACGTCGAAGTTCTTACCTGAAAATGCTATGGTCGTGCTCCCCTTGTCCTCACGAGTTGAATGGTGTCCTTGGTTTCCTCGATCCGTGATGGTTTGGGTGGTTTTGGTGTTTGTCCGTACGTATGGTGATAACGGGAAGGAAGAGAGAGGCACGGGGGAGAGAGACAGAGGGAGGGGAAGAGTGTCTGTGTGTGTGAGTGTGTGTGTGTGTGGTCCAACACATGCCACACCACACAAAACAACCCACAACGTGACAAAACAACCTAAGGGCAAAAAGGTAATTTCACACGTGCGTTTAATAATCCCGGGACGGGATGTCACAACCTTCCCACCTTAATAGAATTTCGTCCCGAAATTCAAAACAACAACGCAGCAACCCCCTAGCAGTCAAAGAACAATCGAGGGTACAAATCCCTCATCCGATTCTCTGTCTCCCACGTAGCTTCTTCGACTGAATGGTTCCTCCACAAAACCTTCACCAAATTCACTGTCTTGTTCCTCAAAACCTTCTCTTTCCAATCAATGATCGTCACCGGTTCCTCATCGTACGTCAAATCTGGGTTAATCTCAAGCGGTTGAGGAGGTATCACGTGAGATGGATCAGCAACATAGTGTCGGAGCATAGACACGTGAAAAACATTGTGCACTCTAGCCAACTCCGGGGGCAACTCCAACCTGTAAGCTACCTCGCCAACTCGTTCTGTGACCACGTATGGTCCGATGTACCTGGGACTCAACTTCCCTTTCTTTCCGAACCGCACAACACCTCTCCACGGTGAAAGCTTCAGAAATACCCAATCTCCGATCTCATATGTTCTGTCCGTAGCACGCCGATCCGCTAGACTCTTCTGCCTGTCCTGAGCTGCTTTCAGGTTAGACTTAATCACCTGAACATTCTGAGTAGTCTCCTCGACAATCTCTGGACCCACTAAAACTCTTTCGCCAACCTCTGACCAACACAACGGTGTGCGACAAGCTCTGCCATACAAGGCCTCAAATGGCGCCATGCCAATGCTCGAATGAAAACTGTTGTTGTAAGCAAATTCCATCAAATCCAATCTTTGGTGCCAAGTGTCACCAAACTGCAACACCGAAGCTCGCAGCATATCCTCCAAGGTCTGAATAGTTCTCTCTGACTGCCCGTCGGTCTGTGGATGATATGCCGTACTATAAAGTAATCTCGTGCCCAAAGCTTCCTGGAAAGCTACCCAAAACTTCGATGTGAATCGTGGATCACGATCCGAGACAATACTCACTGGGACACCGTGGTACTTTACAACCTTCGAAATGAACAACTCCGCTAAACGGCTCAGAGAATACTTCTCTCTCACAGGAATAAAATGAGCCGACTTAGTGAGTCGATCGACGATCACCCAAATGCCGTCAAAGCCATTATGTGTACGCGGGAGCTTGTACACAAAATCCATGGTGATATTTTCCCATTTCCACTCTGGAACGGGAAGCGGCTGCAACAACCCAAACGGCTTCTTCCTTTCTGCTTTAACTTGCTGACAAACAGCACACCTGCTCACATACTCGGCTATCTCCCTCTTCATACCCGGCCAATAATAAAACGGTCGAATGGTATGATACATTTTAGTAGCTCCTGGGTGCATGGCATAAGCCGAGATATGTGCTTCATCGAGAATTTCTTTCTTCAACTCCACACTCTTAGGCACGAACATTCTACCTTCTAGCATCAACATGCCATCCGAATCCCGAACTCTGAGGTCTCGCCTCCTTCCTTGCTCTCGAGCTTGAATAAGTTCTTGAGTCTCCTGATCAGTTACTTGGGCTTCAAGCACCCGATCAACAAGTATCGGCCTAACTTGGAAATTAGCAAGTAATGCCACATCTCGATCTTCGGCTTCTAGCCTTACCCCCGTAGTACGCAAGTCCACCAAAAGAGGAGCACGACTAGCGTACAACGCATTAATACGGCCCTGTGACTTCCTGCTAAGTGCATCAGCCACTACGTTCGCACGACCAGGATGATAATCAATCGTGCAATCGTAATCGCTGAGCAACTCCAACCACCTCCGCTGACGAAGATTGAGTTCCTTCTGAGTAAAGAGATACTGGAGACTCTTGTGATCCGTAAAGATCCTGCACTTTTCTCCGTAAAGATAGTGCCTCCACAACTTTAACGCAAAAATGATAGCAGCCAACTCCAAATCATGTGTAGGGTAATTCCTCTCATGAGGTTTCAACTGCCGCGAAGCATAAGCAATCACCCTACCATGCTGCATCAATACGCATCCCAAACCATTCAAGGAAGCATCGCTGTAAACCTCGAAATCACCACTATCGTCTGGGAGTGCCAAAACAGGTGCATGAGTGAGACAATGCTTCAACCGTTGGAAACTCTGCTCACACTTATCATCCCACTCAAATTTGACATCCTTCCTCGTTAACCTCGTCAGTGGTAAGGCAATCACCGAAAAATCCTTAACGAATCTCCGATAATACCCTGCCAAACCAAGGAAACTTCTCACCTCGGTGACGGTTCTCGGTTGCTCCCAACTCTCTACCGCTGCAACCTTCTGAGGGTCAACCAAAATACCCTGAGCAGAAATGACGTGCCCCAAGAACGCAACTTGGTCTAACCAGAACTGGCACTTGCTAAACTTAGCATATAACTGGTGTTCCCTCAACCTTTTCAACACCAAAGTAAGATGTCGAACATGCTCCGATTTCGACTTAGAATACACCAGAATATCGTCAATGAAGACAATGACGAATCTATCCAAGTAAGGCTGGAATACTCGGTTCATCAAATCCATAAAGGCGGCTGGTGCATTCGTCAACCCAAATGGCATAACCAGAAACTCGTAATGACCGTAACGAGTCCTGAACGCCGTCTTAGGGACATCATCCCTACTGATCTTCAGCTGATAGTAACCAGACCTCAAGTCTATCTTAGAGAACACGCAAGCACCTCTCAGCTGATCGAACAAATCATCGATACGAGGCAATGGATAACGGTTTTTAATCGTCACCCGATTGAGTTGCCTGTAGTCGATGCACAGTCTCAAAGTTCCATCCTTCTTTCTCACAAACAACACTGGAGCACCCCAAGGCGAAGTACTAGGCTGGATAAATCCTTTATCTACTAACTCTTGCAGCTGAACTTTCAATTCCCTTAACTCCGCAGGAGCCATACGATAAGGAGTTAAAGAAATAGGATTGGTACCTGGAATCAACTCAATGGTGAACTCTACGTCTCGATCTGGGGGTAACCCAGGTAAATCCTCAGGAAATACATCAGGGAAGTGTCTGACCACTCTCACATCCTCTATTCTGCTAGTAACAACCTCATCCAGCACCACATGAGCCAGATACCCCTGATAACCCTTAGTTAACAACTTTTTCGCTCGTAGCGCCGAAATAACGCCATATTTCACCCCACTCTGCTCACCCGCGAAGGTAACCACAGGTAGTCCAGGTCGGTGAAACGTAACCACTTTTCCATAACAGTCAATGTTGGCACGATAGAAGTGCAACCAATCCGTGCCCAGAATCACATCAAAGTCCACAATATCTAACGGGATAAGATCGGCTGACAAAGCAACACCCTCTACGATCACTGGACACCCCGGGTACACACAATCTACAACGCAACTCTCTCCCCTAGGCATAACCAACTCTAAATCATACCCTAGGGGTGTGGGGCGAGGTTGCGTCGCTTGAGCAAATGTATGAGAAATTACGGAATGTGTAGCTCCACAATCAATTAAGACTCTAGCAAAACAACCAAGAATGTTCAACGTACCCATAATCAAGTCTGGGTTGTTCTGAGCGTCCTGCAGAGAAATATTGTGAAGACGCCCCTGTCCCTGCTGACGCCCACCGCGGCCTCGGCTCGCCTGAACACCGCGTCCCTGAGCACCACGCCCCTGACTGGGCTGGCCCGACTGTCTCGAAGATCCTGCACTGCTAGTGGCAATCTCCCCCTGCTGATACTGTCCTCCGTGATACCACTGTGAACCACCCGCTGGGGCTGGAGGATACGGCACATAGCCGCCCGAATACTGGGGATAGCCACCCTGGGAATAGGGATCCTGAGGGTACTGATACTGCCCCGGAGCATAAGGGACAGCATCACCCTGATAGTGGTAAGCACCACCTCGACCCGTCTGGCTGTAACTACTAGGACCCTGGATCTGCTGGAGTGGTGCAGGCGGTGGCATAAAGGTCTGCTGTGGTTTCTGCTGCTGCTGACCCTGGGGACAATTTGCCGCTCTATGTCCCACCTGTCCACATGTGAAACAACCGTTGCTACCACGTCTACACTCACCGAAATGTCGGTTGTTACACCTGCGGCAAATAGGGGCTCTGCCTCGCCCACCATCGCCCTGCCTCTGGCCTCTAGCGCCACCAGAAAATCTACCCCCACGACCCTGCCCAGTGGCACTGAAGCCACCACTCGAAGAACTAGAACTAGCTCCACCTCTCTTGAAACTCTGAGTCTGACGGGCCCCGAGCGATGCCTGACCTTTGCCTTTGTCATCTTTCTTCTGGTTGCCGTCCTTCTCTTCATCAGTATCGCTCGACATATTCTCGGAATCCTCGATCCTCAACAGTATCTCATAGAAGTCCCGATAAGTCTCGCTGTGGACCGTAGACGCCATAGAACGCCACTTCTTCCTGGTGCCCAGACGGAAAAGACGGAGCATCTCCGCCGGATTACCAGCGACATCAGGGTGATAACGGGACAAGTCCGTAAACTTACGGTAGTACTCATTCGCTGACATTTTCCGCTGTTTCAGTTCGGAAAACTCCTGCTTCTTGCGGTCAATGTACTCAGGGGGTACATATCTTCTCCTAAACAACCCCGTAAACACGTTCCAATCAATCCTCTGATCCGGAGTCAACCTACGAAGCTCCTGCTCCCACCAAGCTGCCGACTCCGTATCCAGAAACCAAGCGGTCGTCTCGACCCACCTCTCCATAGGCAAGTTCCCCTGATTATGTAGCACCCGGAAAGTCTTCTCTATGTGTTCTAGCCAGCGCTCTGCGCTCTCGGGTCCCTCACTGCCCTTAAACTTATCCAACTTCAGATTGTACATGGTCTCCAGAGGAGTCCTCTGGGGAGGGCGCATCACTGCCTGAAGGGCTGTAGCAAAAGCTTCCCCCAACTGAGTAATATCGGGGAACATAGGCTCAGAAGAGCGACGGGGTTCCCGACGTGGCGGCATAGTTCTGACAGAAGACACCAAAATTATTAGAATACTCACAAGGACACAGGACTGCCAAACCTGGCTCTGATACCAAACTGACACACCCCGACCGAGATCGGAGCGTGCTGGCCGTCACTCAAAGGTGACGTAGCCATGTGCACGTGCGGAAGCTAGTAAGTAGCAATATAAAAGTACGAATAACTAAAAACTAGCATACAAGTACTAAAATGAGTGCTAGTTAGTGCGATACAAATTCAGAGCAGGTCTATAGCAGTCCAAATAAAACGACAACAATAGTACGCCCGAAGGCGACCCTACGATGTGGAGTGTCTGTCAGAACGCCGAAAAGCTCACAAGGGAAACCACCGCAACGGCTAAGCAACTAGAACCTGGAGGGGCGCAAAACAAAAGCGTGAGTGGGCAAAAACAATTCTTTCTAAAACCATTTACAAAATACTTTCTAACCCCTCGCCGTAAAACCTGTATACTTCCCAGAAAATAAACATATATACGTATGTGTAAACATGCAAAACATGCTCAAGGGTATACCAATCATGCTCAAAATATGCCATGCCACAATCTCAAAGTGATATGCAAGTGCCCAGGTATAACCATATCAATATCATGTAATCTGGCAGCCGGAGTCACCTAACGTGACCTGTACGGCTGCATCTAGAGCTCAAATCTCAATCTCAATATCTAAACCTGCCCACGAGTCGGAACCACCTAAAGTGGTCTGTACGACAAGCCTGGGTGTAACATATATATACGCTCTAGTGCTACGATCACGTGAAGGCTGTGCGAATAATCGCGGGTCACCTACGAGTCGGAACCACCTATTGTGGTCTGTACGACAGGCCTATGCACCTAGCTTGGATCCAAGCTGAGCGTATGGTGCGGGAGGTGAACAACACGTGAAGGACTGTGCCCTACTCTGGGCGGGAGCACTAACACCGGGGGTGCAGGTTATGAGCTCTCTAAGCATCTCTAACCACTAATTAATGCAATCGTTAATTAACGCTTACCTGGCACTTACCTATGCCTCCACAGCACCCACATATAAATATGTATATGCATGCCACTACTAATAAATGTGATGATGCATAAACGATAATAATAATATGCATGGCATATGGCAAATAACCCTTTTTAAATCAATTTCTGGGAATATAAATGTATATAGGTATATACGGAAAACAAAAGCCCACTCACTGGTATGTAGAAGGTCCGTAGCCCCCCTGCCTCGCGTGTGCACGCTCGTCCTCTGGGTACGTGTCACCTAAATGCGAAACAACTATAAAAACGTTAACTTTAAAGCACATAACCCGTTTCTCGTAATAACTTCTCATACATTGCTCAAAATGGACAAATGAATATACCCACGTGCTCTACACAACCTCAGGGTCACAACCATATTTTTAGAAAAATTTTTGGACCCCGCACGCGCCCCCACGCGCCAGCACAGGCACGGACCTACGCGCCCCCCACGCGCGGCCACGTGCCAGGCACACTGACGGTGTCAACAGACGCCGTCAGGAATATTCCGTTAAACTGACGGAATATTCCGTCAAATCTAACCGGATACCGTCACTGCCGTTAGGAATATTCCGTCAAACTTGACGGAATATTCCCCTTTCTTCTCCGGCCTACCCTCGCCGGACTCCGGTCGCCGGAAACTGGGAAAAACTTTAAACTAACTATTCTCCTTCGTTTCTCAACCGTTTTCTATGATTCTTGGACCAAAAGAAAGCCCTAAACTAGTAGAATCACGTTGGACCACTTTTAAAGGCTAAAAGTTACGCGATCATACCTGTCTCAAAACTCAAAAACCGGCCAACTTCGAACTAGGCCTTCCCGACGTCCAAATTCGTCCAACGAGCTACTCCGACGCTCCTTAGGACCTCACCAACACACCTACAAGCTTCAAATGTCCAAAAACTAAGTAAATTAATGTTGCATGAACAGTGCTCAAAACGGACCTCGCGATATCGACGTGATAACGTCGAAGTTCTTACCTGAAAATGCTATGGTCGTGCTCCCCTTGTCCTCACGAGTTGAATGGTGTCCTTGGTTTCCTCGATCCGTGATGGTTTGGGTGGTTTTGGTGTTTGTCCGTACGTATGGTGATAACGGGAAGGAAGAGAGAGGCACGGGGGAGAGAGACAGAGGGAGGGGAAGAATGTCTGTGTGTGTGAGTGTGTGTGTGTGTGGTCCAACACATGCCACACCACACAAAACAACCCACAACGTGACAAAACAACCTAAGGGCAAAAAGGTAATTTCACACGTGCGTTTAATAATCCCGGGACGGGATGTCACACATTGTTGGAATCCCAAAGGAAATAAATCTCTCAAGCCAACTTGGACATCAAAGAAGAAGATTGCTTTCCCATTCAACTTTGAAGATTGTTTTCCTATTGCACCTTGTCGATCCATTTGCTATTTGATTTTGAAGAACAATATTATTTAGGCAACTGCAAGCCACACCTCTTTGGGTTACATCCATCCCAAAAAGCTAGGAGCCCTAACTAACGTCGCATTAGTGTTAATCTAACTTCGTTTGTCTTTTTTTTTATGTATGTAGATTTTCGTCAATTCACGCCGGAATAAAAATACGCTCCCACATTTTGGTTCTTTTTTAATGAAGTAAAAACTTCTCAATCACTTAACACATCATAGATTCCATCGAGATGGGGAAAGAACAATTAAAAATTGTCCTGCCGCCCAATTTTTGTTCCTAATTTCAATTCAAAATCTTAATTAAGAAACGCCAAGAAAAATAAATAATATGGCTGTCAAAGACAGCAATCACGTGAGCTTATTCAAAACAACCATTTTTTTATATTTTTTTTTTTATGTTTTATGGAACTAATCAAATAAAGACAACATATTAGTTCATTAAGTTTGTCCTTTTTTTTTATTTTTTTATTTTTTTAAACAAACAATATTATCTATATTAAAGAGTTGGGGGATTGAACTAAACCTCACAATGAGCTAAAAATAATGTAGTTCAAATTCATCTTTGCACGAGAATCGAACCCAAGACCTCTCACTTACAAGCGAAGAAAAATATGATTAGACCGTAGTACCAAGTGATATTTCATTAAGTGGTCTTTGGATTCATTAGTGAATTCATCTACCAAATGAAATTGGCAGCTGATTGCATTCGTGGATGCCAATGTTAGATTGGCCTCATCGCTTGGCTGCTACTTCATGGAAAGGAAACTTCTTAAAGGTTAATAAAAAGTTAGGCCTTCAAGTGGGTGTGTAAGCCATTTGGAGTCAGCGAAATATCGATTTAAGCCTTCTCTTCTTGCTTCTGTTCTCAAGAACCTAGCAACTGTCACAGCTTGTGAACACGAGACTTTAACCAACTACGTGAAGACAACTACCACGAGCTAATTGGCGAGAAGACAAATTCTGTAACAATCAACCACTTGTCATGAACGAGTTATATTGATGGGGTAGTTAGCTCAACTAAACCACTTGACCAACCAACAAAAACTGGCTACAAAAATAATTTACACGCACAATAATCACCTGCAAAAACAACACTGGAACATCTCGAGTTGTTTTAAGGTCCCACTTAACTGTGGCAACTAAAAAAACCAATGTCAAGTCACTCATTTCTTCTTTCTCTGTCTCCTCTCATCATATTCTTTTGACACTGTCACCGTGAACAAAAGCCACAAATCCCTCACTTGCTAGTGTCGTAATTGCAGTCCTCAGCTGAGATGCCAACAAATGCATAGCCATCAGCATGCTAATTCTGTGTTTGTATGAGAGAGAGAGAGAGAGAGAGAGAGAGAGAGAGAGAGAGAGAGAGGAATATACTTACATCGTTGAGGTGGAGTTCACTGCCAGAACTCTGCTGCTTCAGCTCCTCCAGCAGCTGCAGGACATATTAAACACATTAAGATGTTATTTATAAGATAGTTATCTGAGTCTAGTTTGTACATCTTGTAAATAAAGCACACCTCTAACAAGCGCATTGAGGGTCCCCCAAGTTGTATCTTTTCCATAATTATGTTACGAGCTGATGATACCAGACTTTCTCGTCTCATTCTTTCACTTGCTGAAATTCCAGTGGTGATAAGATCCATGTCGATCGTTCCTTAAGAACAAAGCACAAGTAAAACATGATGTTAAGCTGTGTTTGTCTTCAGGAAAAGTAGAATTAAGAAAAAAGTGGACACAAATGCTGTAAATACCTGTGGAGTGGTCAGTTGCCGATTGCTGCATTGCAACTTCCAGAAGCCGAAATGCCTCAATAACATCATGCTTCTCAACCTGCATGCATCGGGCCATAATTTTATTGATTTTATTCCAGATAAATACATGTGAACTGCTAAGATACAATGCAGTCTTTGCTAACCGATTCTGAGAAACGGATGCGAGCTAGAGCTTCACTAAGTCGTATCAAACTCTCAATCTGCCTGGGTGTTGCTGTTATCACCTGTCAAAATAATCAGTTAATTGAATATGATATAGACATCCCAGCTTTTTGACCTTTTATTTAAAGAAAATAAAACCACATTGATTGATGCAAGAAATGACAAATTTATTTGGAGATCTAGGTCAAAAGCACCAACCAATGTATTCTGCAAATAACGAGAAAAAACATTTTGCACCAAAGAAAGAGATGAATTAAAGAAATCTCAAAATGAATCTTCACTTGATAGGGAAAAATGATACGTCATTTGAAAATATTGTCACAAAAGTGCATAACTATATGTTATGTGAACATTCTTCTACAATTTCTGGACCTAGAATATATATGAAGTGTACCTTGTACTAAGATTGATGTAAATTTACCTTTTTGCTACTGCCTGGAAAATTTCCTCTCCTCCTCAACTCAACATAACCTCTAGTCAACTCTTCAGCAGCCTCATCAGACAATTGTGGGTGAATATGCTTTCGGGCATAGCCCACATATGCGGTCAACGTAGCAATGTCTAAGACATCCTGCTGTACACTCTGCAATTGGAGATATGGAGTAAACAAGATATGTGCTAAAATTAGTCCTTAAATATTTACCAAAAAAATATAGCACTAGGATGAGAGAATTCATAATTCACCAGACCTCAGGATTCTCAAAGTGTAATGCAACAATATGCTTTGCAAGGCGTCTGTCTGTATGCTCATCAGCCTTGTCAAGGAGTAAGTAGATCAGATCGAACCTGAGAAAAACTAATGATCAGAGGAGCAACTCAAAATCATAAACAATAAAGACTTTGCAGAAACTATCCAAGAAAACAAGTTAGACATTCTTTTTTCAAGTAGAAGTTTGACATTATTTACACCAAAAAGTTAACAACAATATTCCACAATAGATAACTTTCACCAATTATGTAAGAAAAAACCAGTTTGACATTCTTCACAAACAATGTCTTTAAATTAGACGAATGTAGGTAAAACCATCATTAAGCCGTAGTTTAGAACCTTTTAATGTTCTAGAAGCATGTCATGTGTATCTTCTCACCTGGATAATAAGGTAGGAGGAAGGTGTATGTTGTCAATTACTGATAAGCGAGGGTTATAGCGTGAACCACTTGGATTTGCACAAGCCAAGACTGAAGTCCTAGCATTAAGGGAAGCAATAATTCCTGCCTTAGCTATTGAAACAGTTTGCTGTTCCATCACCTGGAGGAGTATGAGTATATTTAGAAATAAAGCCACATCAATGGGAAATTAGTTGCATTGCACACAAAGGAATACTAGAATGCAGTCCCTGATAATATACTGAGTAGTATACTTAATGCCACTTAGCATACTGACATACTGTTCTTGTGTCTCTGATTAGCCAAAAAATGAAATTAAAATGTCCAACTTTAAAGCATATAATTTGAATCTACAAACTCTCATATTAAACTTGAAAGCATATAATCTGGATCTTCACATATCACTCGACATGATTTTGAAGACAAAATGTCCAAACTTAAATGAAAAGAGAAGTTTAAAAGCATTTCAAAAATTGCACATTCCTCCCACATATTTGAGAAAAAAGTGAAAAAAATAACCTACCTCATGTAGCATGCTCCTTGCACTATCAGACATTTTGTCAAATTCGTCAATGCAACAAATGCCTCTATCGCTCAAAACTAAGGCCCCACTCTCTAAAACCTGAAGAGTCATAAAATGATTCCACTTAACTTCATGTGTTTTCATGAAATACCATAAGATAAAGTTTTTTTTCATAAACAAAAACATACGGTTTCCCCTGTTTCAGGATCTTTTGCAACATAAGCAGTCAATCCAACAGCGGAACTCCCTCTTCCACTAGTGTATATTCCGCGAGGAGCTAGTTTATGTATGTACTGGAGCAGCTGGGACTTGCTGGTTCCAGGATCACCAACAAGAAGAATATTAATATCACCACGGAAGCGAGCACCAGATGGTAGCTTCAAAGCGTTCCCACCAAAAAGCTGCATTTAGGCCATTTAAAATAAGAATCAATTTTGAAAAATAATGAAACAGAAAACCCTTTTTTTTTTTAAATGACCAACAAAACTACTCATAGAATAAAAAGTTTAAGCATTTAAAGCACCTGGCAAAGAAGGCCTTTTTTAACGTCATCTAATTCCCAGATGTTTGGTGCTAAAGACCTTGTTAATCGATCATATATATCTGGCTGTTTTGCCAACTCTTTCAATTGTTCCACCTGAAATTTCAGCACGGATATGATTGATACAGACAATACAAGCAAAGTCTGATGCGACTGCAAGTGAAAGTATACATTGATTACCTTTTTTTCATCAAAAAGAATCTCTTCTGAGTTTCCAACCAAGGAAGTGTCAACTTCCACTTGATCCTCCGCCAGCATTCTTGACTTATCAGATTTCTTTATATGCAGACAATCAATGTAAGTCTGCAATCAAATGAAGAGGAAATTTATGTCCAGACCACCTTAAAGTGAAGATCTTGAAATTTCATAGAAAAAAAAGAAGATAGAAATGTGCCTTGAACAATGATTTTACAGTTCTCTGTGTTGGTCCAACTCTAACAGTCATTGCCCTGTATATCCCAGTAACCTATTGGAAAGGAACACATTCAAGATAAAGAAATATAATAGGTATCTTAGGGTCACACAAAGGGGTACAATATGGACTTACTTCAATTCTGTCTCCTGGCTTTCCAGCATCAACCAGTTTGTCATGCATCAACAAACTCACTGTATGTGGTGTCCCTCCTTCAGGGATCTCATCAGGAGTCTCCTGGAGCCTCACAATCTGTTTATCTGTAAATCTGATTGAAAAAGTAGGTCCCATTAAAGTGATTTCTTTGTAAAACTCTAACTTCAAACTGTAAAGATCACTTTCTCAAATCAGTTTATTTCACAAGTATTGTTCCACATTATCTCGCCTTTCAGTTGTATTTTATAGAATATAGTCGTAATGTTTTCTAAACTGACTTGTTCCGAAGTCTAAACGTATAGGACAAAGGCTTTAGATTTGATTTTTGCCCATTTCAGCCACAATCATGACTAACACAATCTTTAGAACTTTGCTTCAGTTTAAAAACAATTGTGTCTCTTGAAATTTTTATTTCATGTCAATCTTTTATTTGTTAGCATTCAAAATCCCATTTTTATATAGGAGTCCATGTTCCATTAAAACTATAAAATCAAATATATCTAAAGTGCATTGGTTGTTTAACAAAAACTGCAAAAAGAAAGGAGGCACCTGGAGATGCAAAAGGTGAAATTACGCAGAACAAACATTCAAACAACTTAACGAAAGATAGTCGCCCTTGATTACCTGCATCGATTGTGAACCAGTGTCATGGAATTCCTGGCTTGACACTCTTCCTTCAAACATATTGTAGGCTCCGATATTCGCCCTGATTGCACTAAAAAATTCAGCATACAATAGAGAAATCAATCTAAATCAAATCTAAGCAAATAAACATGTGATCTGAACAAGGTTACCTTTCTCTACAGGAAGTGGGTCGGAGTAGTAGCCACACACAAGGCATCTAAATATTGCTTCCCTTATCTCAGGTATTATTGAACTAGACCGAATAATCATTCCCTTCAATGAAACCATCCTCTCAATGTCTAGTAATACATATACTCAAGTCAGTCCATATTTCCATACACACATTACATTGATCAGCAACAAACAAAAACCCAAAAGCAAAAAGAGAAAATTGGATTGCAAACACAAGCAGTTGTTGAAAACTAACCAGATGGGTTGAGATTTCTCATCGAGGTGGATGTTTTGAGATTATAAATCCGAGTTTGGATGTGCTTTTCGAACAACGGGTTTATGATGGGCAGCATTTCCATCAAAACAATATCGAAAATCGCAAGAACCTCGAGTGGGTACCTGACCATCTTCGCATACAAGTCGGAATCATAATCAAACACATTGCGTGCATCAACATCAAGCGAATCATCTTCCATCTCAATAACTCTCTTGATGGCCTCAATGTACTTCCCTTCTGCAAGGTACTCACTCTCCGTATTCCACTGCGACTCATCCCGAAAATTCTTTAAAAACCTAACAATCGCCACCTTAACGTCGTTCACGCTGATGTTAGTGCCCCAGACAAATGTGGGTCGGTCCTCGTCCACACCGTACCCATCGCCGCCTTCAGAAGATGGTGGGACATCACCGTCAGTGGAGGAGGGCGTCGGGGCAGCGCCAGCACTATGGCCGTTGGTGCGGCGTGTGCCCGTTGGTGTTGTTTCGGATGCGGCGAACCGGGACCGCTGCGCCCGCGGGGTGTCAAATTCCAAGGGGGTAATGGATCGACGCCGACTGCGGTGGGTGGTGTCCACCGGAGATGAGAAGGTGTTGCCGATTGGGCTCGATAAGAAGTCATCAGGAGAAGAAGGCCCTGTTGAAATTTGACATCAAAATATAAAATTAAAAAAAAAAAAAAGGAAAAAGAAAAAAGAAAATGAATTTGAGATTTACGGACACATGAAAACAACCGAATTTCGAGAGAAATAGAGAAGAAGGAAGGGGCTTACCATTGTTGAAGTCCGCCGGAGAAGAATCGGAAGCCATGGCCAGAGAGAGTGGGGGAGAGCGTTGGGGTTTGGAAGGTTGAGTTTGGGCAGCAAAGAGTGTTTGCTTTGTTTGGCGGGTAGGATTTTGGCGCGAAGATGTGATAATTTTCCCGCCATAAATATAGTTGGCTTGGATGGGCCTTTTTCTTTGTTTTATGGGCTCAACTTTGATGGGTTTGAGCGACATCAATCAATTGGTGGATCAAGGATCGTAGAGTCCAATAGACCCACTCCTTCTTCTTCTTTTTTTTTCTTTTTTTTATTTTTGAACTTATGAATTTACCCTTTTAAACTCATTTTCCTCAATTTTTTTTTTTAACAAACGATATTATTTACCCTAAGGTCAACTCCAATGGTGGGCTAAAAGCCAAATTACCCCCCAAAATTCCCCCCCAAACGCACTCCAACCCAAGGGGAAATTTTGAGCTAAATGCTAAATGCTAAACCAATGCCAAATTCCCCCCGAAATTTAGCTCAGAAATCGGGGTGAACTCTACCCAATATTTATCGGAATTTAAATTTTTTTAGATTAAAATGTTCATAAAATTAATTTACGATAGTCTACATATTTATTTTAAAAAAAAAATTTAATTTAACAAAAAAAATAGCCTAAATTCATTCTTTAATAATCATGGGCTAAAATTTTAGGGTAGAATGGTTGGAGTAGAAAAGCTGTTTTTGAGCTAAAAGCTAAATTTTTCGGGCTAAAAAATTTGACTTTTAGCCCAACCATTGGAGATGGTCTAATGTGACAGCCCGTCCCGAATTAACATTTTCATATGTGTAAAGTGTGTTTAATTACCCTAAATCTTTATTAAAGTTGGACGGTTTGTTTGACTGTGTGGAATGATTAAAGACAGGGCACTGTGCATACACGGGTTGCACGTTTCTTCTCCTTTTTCTTTTCCTTCCCGTGATTTCCTCAAACCTGTTTTTCATTCTTCCTCTCTCCCCGTCAAGCTCTCTCTCTCTCCCTCACTCTCAAACACACGGCAACAACACCAATTCTTCAAAACTTCACGGATCGACGAAAATAAAATCACCATCTTCTTCGTTTCGACGATACGAGTCCAACCATACCAATTTCAGGTAAGAACTATAACGTTTTCGCGTCGAAAATACGAACTCCGGTTTAGGTACTATTCATCAACTTTTTATTCGTTGATTTTTAGGACTTTTCAAGCTTATAGGAAGCTTCTTGAGGTCCTAAGGAGGCTTGAAGTAGTTCGTTGGAAGTGTTTGGACGTAAGAACACGGAGAACGACAAGTTCAAAGTTTGGCCGGAGCTTTCGGGGCTTTTTCTGGTGAATCCACGCCGAGTTAGGGGTCGAGGAAGGTATGGATGTGTTCGTCTCGTCAATACCTTCATTTTGATATAAAGTACGTCGAAAATGGTTAAGAAATGAAGAAGTTATGACACTTTGAAGTTTACCCAGAAATTCCGGCAAAACACCCACCTCCGGCGAAACCAGTCCGGCGACGCGAGGAAGAAGACGTGCGCGTGGGCAGCGCGTATACAGGGCGCATGAGGGCGCGTGAGAGCTCCAAATTGAGTTCTAAAAATTGTCACGTGTTCGTGACATCGTGTAGATCACCGTGGTATATTCACACAACCAAATTGAGCAACGTATGAGAAAGTTATTGACGAATGTTTGTGTATGTGCGTTTAAATGATGATTTTATAATTATTCTTTTATAGGTGAAACTTGTACGAACGACGAATGTAACCAAACTAGGCGTGAGGGTTACGAACCGGCTACTTATCAGTGAGTGGGCAGTTATTTTTCAGTATATATATACGTATGCTTGACGTATTTCCCAGAAAACGTATTTTAAAAGAAATACGAATTAAATATCCTGTCATATATGCATCATATTTTAATATGTGCATTACCATAATTATGCATACTGTTGCATGGTGCTGAGGAGGCCCAGGTAAGCTACCTTTGAAATACATTTGAAATACATTTGATATACGTATGAAATACATTTGATATACGTATGAAATACATTTGATATACAATTGATACACGTATAAAATACATTTGAAATACGTATGAAATACAGTTGATATACGTATGAAATGTGATTGAGATATGTTTGAGATATAATTGTGATATGATTGAGATGTGATTGAAAGCTCATAACCTGCACCCCCGGTGTTAGTGCTCCCGCCCTGAGCAGGGCACAGTCCTTCACGTGATGTTCACCTCCCGCACCACATGCTCAGCTTGGATCCAAGCTAGGTGCACAGTCCTGTCGTACAGACCACATTAGGTGGTTCCGACTCGTAGGTGACCCGCGATTATTCGCACAGCCTTCACGTGATCGTAGCACTAGAGCGTACATATGTATTACACCCAGGCCTGTCGTACAGACCACTTTAGGTGGTTCCGACTCGTGGGCAGGTTCAGTTGTTCAGTTATTGAGTTTGAGATTTAAGCTCTATATGCAGCCGTACAGGTCACGTTAGGTGACTCCGGCTGCCAGATGTTATGCTATTGATGTGATTTATACCTGAGCACTTGCATATCATTATGAGGCTTTGACATGGCACATTCTTGAGCATGATTGATATACCCTTGAGCATATTTGGCATATTTATACGTACGTATATATGTTTATTTTCTGGGAAACTATACTTGTTTTACGGCGAGGGGTTAGTATATTCAAAGAGAAAAGAAGTTTCTGAATAAGTTTGTTTTGCTGACCCACTCAACTTTGTTTTGCGCCCCTCCAGGTTTAAGATATCAGAGCTTGGTGGCTACGAGGAATCCAACGGTGTTCTGACAGAATGGACAAAAATTAGGACTCACCTTTGGGTGTTTCATCTTAGAAATTGTATCTTTAAAGCTTCCGTACTGTGTAAATGGTTACGTCACTCTCACGTGACGGCCAACATGCCCTCCTTCGGGACGGGGTGTGTCATCTAAGGGAGTGGTGGAGTGGGTTAAGGTCATCTCCAACCGAAAAGACTAAATATATCCCCGTCCAGAATTATAGTACTACAAAAAATTATTTTTAAATGAACAATGTGAGACTATATTTATTTACCATATCCAACCGAAATGACTATATTTTAGCTTCTCGATAACTTATTATTTTTAAGTTTGTTCTTTAACTTATTGGTTAATTGAATTAAATTACATATTAAAACTACAGCAACTTAGACATTAATTCAACAATTGAATTAAGTTTGTTCTCTAACTTATTGGTTAACAACTTAGACATTAATTCAAAGATCACAACTTAATTGAAATACAACATCTTAAATATTAAAACTACAACAACTTAAATACTAAAGATTACAACATCTTAAATATTAAAACTACAACAACTTAAGTATTAAAGACTACAACAACTTAAATAGTAAAACTACAACAACTTAGATATTAAAGGTTATAACTTAGATATTAAAGATTATTAAAATAATGATCTTCATCTGCCATTGTAAAAGTATAGTTGGATGTTGAAAACAACTCCCATCGGGCCATAATTTCCCTCTTTTTCCTTTCAAAATATGCCTTACCCATTGGAATATAATTCGTGGTGTCCTTTTCCATGTTCCTATCATCCATCTCTTCTCGTATTTGTTTGGCCCATTATGTGCCTCCACTTCTTTTCTTCCATGGCAATGACATTTTACTCCACTATAAATCGTAATGAGGATGTCATTTCCTCTCGAAAGGCTAACTCCTCCTTTTCCTTATTTCCTTCAATTTTCTAGCCTTGTTTCGTCCCATAATCCTAGGTATGGAATATTGACTAGAGACATATTTTCTTCTATGACAGGAGATACTTCTTCATCCCCAACTGTATTACTGGAAACATTTCCAATCATTGGTGTAGAACCAAAATTTTCTTGAGGTGGATCTTGAAATAACGCCCACCATTTACAAATTTCCCAACAACCTTGATGAATAAAGGCTTTTTTTCATGTCATCCACATACATTGCTCCGCTTGGCGTTCCTAGAAAAAATATTTACAAAAATAAAAAAAAAATTATGGAATTAAATGTAATATAATTAAATATTTAAAAGAACTTGTGAAATCACTTACTTCGTCATATAGGTTGGCTCCGCTTGCATGTCTCCCTTCAGCCATTATATGCCATTTGTTCAACCTTGGATGAAGTTATTTTTTCCATCATGAAGAACTTATGGGATTCGGTTGGGTGGTGCCTTCATAGAACTCATAGTGCTTTTTGGACGTACGAGTCCAAATGCCTTCACTTGGTTATGAAATACCCTTGATACTATCTTCTGAGACCCATCTATAAGCCTTGCAAAAAGCTTCATCTTCTTTTCGGGTCCCAGCCTTTCCTTTGGTTGAAGATGTGGCCATTTGAAAAAAAAATATTAAAAATTTTAAATTTAGATTATTGGAAGATGTAAGAAAGAGATGTGTATGAAAAGAGTGTTTGAGGTGAATAGAATGTGAAGAATTGAAATAAAATGAGATAAGATGGTATGGAATGATGAAATGGATGTGAGAAATGATGTAGAAATGGCTTAAGTATTTATAGGAAAAAAATAAATAGATTTTTAATTTTTTTTTATTTCATCCTTTCAAAATAAAAAAAATTAAAAAAATTAAAAAAAAGGGCCCAAGGGCTACATGATGTCAGCTAGTAATGGCTAGCTGATGTCAAGTAGCTGTTGGGTGTTGACAGACTAGCCCTAGCAAATGGGCTAGCTGGCTAACAATGCCTAACCCGATGGCCAAAGGGCTGAAACTTAGGCTGGTTGGGTTGGGTTTTGGAGCATTTTGGGCTGAAATTTGGCCTATAGGCTATAGCCCTATAGCCATCTCCATTGAAGATGGCCTAAGCCTCGCAATGGGCTAGCCATAATAATGTGGTTCAAGTTGTCTTTTGGCGAGAATCAAACCTAAGATCTCTCACTTACAAGTGAAGAAGAATACCATTAGATCGTAGTACTAAGTGGCCATTTTCCTCACTTAACTACCTAGAATGGCCACTTAGTATTACGATCTATTAGTATTCCTCTTCATTTGTAAGTGAGAGGTCACATGTTTGATTCTCGCTGTTGGGGGACTTTTAGGTCGAGGTGGACTTGGGCTTTGAGAACGTCATCTTGTCTCCCTTGGTACAGGTTCATAACAAGTCCTGGAATATCTCGAAAGAGTTAACTTGTCTTAAAAAAAATACCCGGGTAACATCAACGGCTTGAAGATAGCATGAAAGATCAAGATAATGACTTGCTTAAGTGAAGCGTGGTGTGAAAGCTAGAAGATTATCAATTTACATAAGACAGAGAGAGAGAAGGTTGGCATGGTTGCATGGCATGCATAGCTACATATTTTGGGCTTTCCTAGGGTGTTAACAAGGCTTCTAATGGTTAAGATGTTTGATAGAAGGCTTGTAGAAATTGCCAAGGTTGCATGAATGGTGATGCCTGAGTCTTGGAGTATGCTTCTGGACTAAAATGAAACTTTATGGGCTTCTTCCTGGGTGGTTATCTCTCACTATGTTTTCTCTATCTCATCATCTCTATTAATCTGAATCCCCTTCTAATGGCTTCTCTCCCTCCTTATGTAAGTGAAGACTTATTTTTTAGGTTTCAAAGGAATATCCCTTTGTGGCTTGGTCTTCCTTTCCTTTCTCCTTAACTATCCTATTATTTCCATTTTGGTGTAAACTAGTTGCACTGTTGAGACCTGCAAATTTCTACTTCCGAGGCGCGGCTTTCCCAGGGCAGTCTTCCGCATGCGCTAAATCTGGTAGCGCGCTTCACGGCTTTTGTGCGTTTGTTATCTGTGCAGGTTGGGAAGGGAAAGTCAGCATTAAATGTCTGACTTGCTAGGCTTAACATTCATTTAATGAAAGAATCTAGTTTAATCCTAACTAAGGGGGTTGGCTTACTAGGGAAATGGATAAACTAGGCTAGTTCTCTCTCAATGATGCATGCGTGAAATACAAAGGATATGGGTTTGCATGTTTTGGTTCCCAAGCAACTCAAAGTCTTCCATGCCTCAATTCCATGTAGGCCTAATAACCTTCTGTAACCATCCACACCACAATCTACTTGGCAAGCCCCGAATATGTGATTTGGGCTTAGCATGAATTGTGGCTAAGGAAGCATGGAATGATGAATAAGCATGAGCTTGGCGTGAATATCCGACTTAAACACCATGGCATGGCATGTTGGTAAATATATTCTTCATCGATCTTGCGCCTTGGCATGTGTTTAGGCTTGAATGTAGGCTTTGCATAACAATTGGGCCTTGAGACTTGGTTGGGTTGAAGTATGACATTTTTGGGTCCCAATACTCGCCATAGGCGAATTTGAACCACATTGTTGTGAGCCCATTGTGAGGTTTAGCAAACTCCCACACCCCTTTAGTGTAGATACCAATAGACCGTAATACTAAGTGAAGAGGAAAACTACATAGAAGTACATGTTTCACTATGCCCCATTTTCGTCCATTCAATCAAATAGACAAAACTGTGAACTGATTGATGAAGTATAAATGTTCCAAATGGGAGAAGTGGAGCAATTTTGTAAAGTGGGTGAAGAACAAAGCTATTTATATGGCGTATGATTGGATTAAAGATAACAAAAAAGGTGGGAGCTTGAAAAAGGGTTCATCAATAGAGGAATCTTGTAAAGTGGGTTTTAAAAAGTAGGTTTTTTTAGAAATAGGTTGCCACCAAATGGTGAAACCATCAACTCTCTCATGGTGGACTGAGAAGGAAGGTGGGCAACGGAAGAAGAATGAGGGTTGGGTGATGGAGGAGTTGGTAGCCATGGCTGCTCTTCCATGGTCAAAGAAGAGGAAGAGACAACGAAGGAATAAACTTTCATGTGTGCCACATTAGAGGGTTTAATGAATTTTTTATGGATTTTTTTTTATGGGGCATAGTGAGAGGTAATATACTTCTAGGGGTAAGGGCTATGTGAGAAAAAATAAGTTTCAAGAGACAAAATGAGAGTGAGTTTGAGTTTTAAGGGGTATTTATGTGACTATGCCTCTTTTACGCCACTTTTAATCATCTTCTAATATTTTTAGACTTAATTTTGCCATCTCAAAGATACTACATAATAAAGAAGGAATAACCTAAAGCTATCATAAGATACTAGGCTTTCTAATTTAATTTTATTTTCAAATTAGATGTAATGCAAATTTGAATTATATATGTGTGTAACTTGAAGGTTTATCTGCAGATTGAATTTCACGCTACGCCATTGCTTACAAGTGCAACAATATTATTAACAAAAATTGTACATATAAAGGAAGTAAAAAAATGAATAAAGAACCAAAAGGCCAAATTGAGGTCAGTTTGACTGTGTGAGTACAATCCAAATTCTAAAAATTGAAGTCTTGAGCTTTGAAATTGTTGGATGTTTTCCGAGAAGATGGGGTTTTGACTTTTATGTCCTTGCCTCTCTTCCTCTTATTTTATTCATCTCATAATTTGTAAAACACACCACTGAAAACACTTGCCTTTTAGTTGAGAAATTATATTATAGTAATCACGTAATTTAGGCAAACTACCCTCACACCCAAACTGTACGTTCATAAAAATAAGTTTTTTTTTTTTTGGTTAAACAAAGGAGCTAATAGCCCGACAAAAAAGAAACTGCAAAATAATGTCATGAGGCCAAGAGATTCCCAACATATTAGACAATAATAACTGCTTACAAAAAGATGGAGCTTACTCAAAATAGACTGTACATAAAGGATGAGAGAGGCACAAGTTGGCTAACTCATCGTAACAAAACTCATTTCACGACGGATATGACGAATATACATTTCCAATCACATAGTAACATTAAACGACAAGCTTGAATCAATTCACCAATAGGATGATTATCAGTGGCACCATGTGATATCAGCTGGACCGTAATTGCAAAATCAGAATCCACCAAAAGGCGCCGAACCCTTTTATCCCAAGCAAGTTGTAATCCTAAAAAGATTCCCCAAATTTCAGCATTGAGAATGACCCCACGCCCAAGATTAACACAAAACCCAACATCCCATGCTCCCAAAGAGTTCCTAAAAACACATCTTGGTCCAATAAAATTAAGGTGGCCTTTTCTACAACCATCCACATTGAGTTTAAACAACCCTTCTGGAGGTGGTTCCTAAAGTAAGGGCTTTGGGTGCCATATGAGAAGTATTAATATTTTATTGCAGCCATTGACAACAATAAGTCAGAATAATAATTTTGAGATCATTGGGGAATACAAAGTCACTTGGAAAAATGCTCTTATTTCTCTAGTGCCAAATGAACCAACAGGTGACAAACACAAGACACCAATTAAAATGGTCAAGGGAGAGAGCCTTCGAAGAAAAATTATTATGCAGCCATTCAAAGATAACCCCGAGGCCAAAAAAAAAAAAATTGAAACATTGAGACTTTGCAATTCCTGAACAATAATAGGACAATCTCTGCATACATGTGCAATAGATTCACAAACGCCTATACATTTGTAGCACGAAGAATTAGCAACTAACCCATGCTTAAATCGTTGATTATTAGTGAGAAGTTTATCCAATAATAGGAGCCACATGAAATATTTCACTTTAGGAGGTAAGTGGCATTGCCAGATAGACTTCCACCTCCAATCCGAACATGCAAACACTCGAATAGCAAGATTATAAGGGACTTAACAATGAAGTTTCCATCACTAGTCTCCTTCCAAATACTTTTTTCATGAGCACCATCCATAATATTAATAGGATTGTTGACAATTTGATCCACAATTTCTTTTGGAAGCCACTGTAGAAGTTGGTCAATATTCCATCCCCCGTTTAAATAAAAGTCAACCACTGTAATATTAATCATCTCTTGTGATAGTAGCAATAAAGCATGATGTTGGACAGTACCACATATGGACCAAGAATCCATCCAAAAAACAGTGTTCTCACTAGAGCCAATATGGCAAGCAAGACCCTTTTTCAATAACGTAGCTCCATGAATAAAGCCCTCTAAGTACTAGAAGCCCCCTGCCAATTAGCATGTTCAAATAAATAATTACTCCCTTTAGCAAGATACTTGTTCTCGAAAACATGAGTCCAAAATCCATCATCATTTTGTAACATTTGCCAAGCATTTTTTGCCATAAGAACAAAGTTCATAGCCTTCATATTCTTCAATCCTAAACCGCCTGTACTTTAAAGTAAACACCCCTGACTCCATTAACCAAAGGAATTTTATATTTGGATTTGGATTGAATGGAGCCTTGTAGAAAATTTTTATTAAGCCTGTATCAAGTGGATTACAAATAGTGATCGGCAACTTAACAGTTTGCATCACATAAACAGGGATAGCCAAGGTTACAACTTAGATCAACGTCTTTCTACCAGGCAAAGATAGAGAATGAGCTTTCCAAGCAGCAAGCCTTTTTTGTGTCTTCTCCACAATTTCCTTATAAGTACTTTTAGAGACCCTAAAGTGAATATGAGAAACCCCAAGGTACTTTCCCAAATCATTAGTAAGCGGGGAACCATACAAATCACTTATCTCCACCGCCAAAGCATTTGAAGTATTTGGAGAACAATATAATCTTGACTTTTCAAAACTAATTTGTTGCCCAAACGAAAGACAAAAAGTCTCGAGACAACACTTAACCACTCGAGCCTGCTTTCGAGAAGCCTAAAAAAAAAAGAATAACATCATAATCTAAAATAGTTGGTCCCTGGCGAGAAACTTTAACCGTTTTCCAAGATTTGCAATTCACCACCTCAAGAATTTTTTATTTTTTTGTCAAAACTGCCTCAAGAATTAGGTGAGACAATTTCTCTATGCTTAAGACAAATAAATAAGGAGAGAGTGGGTCACCTTGATCAACGTCTCTTTGCAGAGTGAAAGATTAAGATAACTCACCGTTCATTAGAATTTGAAAATTAACTTGGGTGGCACAATACATAATTAGATCAATCTTCCAAGCCGTATATCCATTCTTCCCTTTTGTTTTCAAAAAGTGTGGAAGACTTCTTGAGCTAACACATATTATCTGTGATATGTCTACAAGGAATGAAACTCACTTGCTGTGGCCGACAATGTTTGTCAAAATAGGTCTGAGCCGTTCAACCAACAACTTTGTGACCACTTTGTAAAGAGTACAACATAAACTAATTGGGCGAAACTGAGAGATTAGTTGTGGGCCTTCAACTTTAAGAACAAGTGCAATAAGAGTGTCACCTAAACCAAGAGGGGGAGAACTAGAGCGAAAACAATGTTGCACTATGCTTATAATGTCTTTACCACAAATATTCCAACAATTTTGGTAAAAAGAAGCAGGGTAACCATTAAGTCCAGGTGCTTTGTGAGGCCTAATAAAAAAAAAATGTTCTTCACATCCAACTCCGACACCTTATTGTTAAGGTACTTAATATCATATTGAGGTAACATGGGAAACAAGCGAGGCAAAAGAGTATTCCAAGGAAAGGCCATATCATCAGAGAATAATTGAATAAAGTGATTTACCACAATATCCTTCAATATACCGTTGTTTTGTATCCAAATCCCTTGCTTATTCATCAGACCTTCAATTTTATTACGTCATCGAATCACAGTAGAAAGATGGAAAAAAGTGGCTATTTTTATCACCCTTTTTCAACCATTGGATCCTAGATTTTTGCAACAAAAAAATCCCTTCTTGATCAAGAACACAATTCAACTCCTCAATAAGTTATTTCTCGAGGTTGAAAGGAAAAGGGTTTAATCTTTGATCAAAAGATCTTTGAATTCCCTCAATTCAAGCTAGTAGTTTTTCTTCTTTTGAAAAAGGTGACCGAAAACTGAGGGACAATTTGTGAAAAACAAGTTCATTTGAGCAACATCAACAACATGCAATTAACAATTAAAAGGTGGAATCATGTTTATATGCACTCAAAAACAAAACTTAACCCATGAACTTCAAAGCCTAGTAGATAGGTGAACCAAGACTCAACTCAAAACAAAGTGAGTTGAGAAATCAATACCTTTGTAGATTCCTCTTTGCATAAGCAAAGGCTAATCACCCAAAGAGAGGGCCTTCATTCCTTGCATCTTAGATCCATGGATTTGGATGGATGAAAAGGTTTCTCCAAGTTCCCAAAATTGAGAACCTCTAAGTCTCCACACCAAGGTAAGATTGAAGAAGAAATGAGTGACCTAGAGGAAGTAAGATTGCTAGATGTTCCCCTCTAGATTGGCCAGCCTCTTTGAGAGCAAAGGGAGGTTTGTGTTCTCATCTTTACTCCTTAGAAAACCCTTAGAATGAAATGGCTATAAAGATGTCTTTATACCACCTCACAATGGAGTGGCAAACTTGCAATTAAGCCAAGTTCACTACTCTCCTCTAAATGGCCGGCCATATGGGATTTATTGGGCTATTTGGGCCTTTGTGAATCATTATTCATTAAGTTGTCATACAACTTAAGTCAATGGACTTGACGTTTGAAGCCCGTTGGGCCTTAAGGTCCAAAACTATCCCGTGGTCTCTTAACGAACTTATTCGTTTGATTAATAATCATATTAATTAATCCTTGCCATAAATAATTAAACCATTTAATTATTCTTACTCATCTCCGTTGAATCTTCAATCTCTACCTTACACGGTGTACGATCCATTAGGTTCCTTTTAGCGAGGCAGTGGGCGATTCAAACTCTTTCAAATCGATTGTGAATTGAAACTTACTTTCAATTCTCCCGTTAGTGATAATACACTGTTAGGGCTTCCACAAACCATGGTTGACGCCTAGCAGCATGTCATGGTTACCCAAGCTAATCAGAAGAGGTGGAGAACCTATTCAGTTTTAGGATTACAAATGCAATACGGTATTTCTCTAATACAATACTCTTGACCACATTGTTTGGTTTGATAGTTTATTCATGTCTACTATCCAATGTGAGTCTTGTGCTTATATGATTACCTTGAATGTGATTTGGAACACATTCCTAAATCTCATTCATACTCTGGCCAGAGATTCTAAATCATATCATAGAGTATTCTCCCTCAAACAGTTTGAAGGTTAGAGATCCCTTGTTGCGCATTCACTTGCCTCCATGGCTAAGTGGCTTAACCCCAACGATGCCGTGGACACCCTCCTGATGGAGTGACTTTGACATAATCAAAGATTAAGGACCTAACCACAAGACAACTGTGATGCCTCAGGTAAAAAGACTAATTTGCATTATCCCAACCATGAGTTCTCATGTGACATGAATATGAGAACTCTTCGTTGATCGTGTTCAGTGAACTCATTCTCTATTGAGCACCTACGTACTTGTCTTGATGTCACACACACCAATGACTCGAGACTAGTCACTCTCCCTGAGAGAAGACATAGCACGTACTGATCTTAACGGACTGTCAATGCCCAATTGACAATCCTATGATCAGGAACGTTTTAGGATGTGTCAACGAAAGAATGGTCTCATGAATCTAACTTCTTTAGATCGCATTCTTCCAATCACATATTCCTTGGACTTATCGTTTAAGCATATAACATTTATATGAGACGGCTCAAACAATAATCTTTGCCCTTTACATTAAACTAGATTAGTTTAACATGTGAAATGTCCATAAAGTATCATCATATGATTGGTTTTAGGGCACATTTCCAACAAAAACCTCATAGTTCCATCTCCATAACTTAGAAGTAAGATTTGGAATCTTCTAGCAAATGTGCCTGGAGCGAACGGTCCAATTTTCCTTAACAAAACCTTGAAATTGAGCATGTATCATCCACATAGCCTCGAATCTGAAAGGCTTCAGATGCGGATCCGGCAATTGATACTTCCCAAACAAATGAGAAGTGGCAGTGATCTGAAAGCGTTCTTGGAAGATGTTTAACAAAACAGTCAGAGAACAAACATCTCCAAGGTTGGCTACATATTTCCTTTATCAAGTTGTTCCTTAATAATTCTTCCAAATCGATCTTTTGAATACCATGTAAATTGATTCCCAAATATCCCAAGTCCACCGTACCATGATTATTAACCCAAGAACGAAAGCCCCTAATTTGTACCCACTAGTACCTCATTTTTTTTTCACTGTTGCAAAGCTACTCATTAAAATTCCATGCTAACATCCATGGCAGAGGATTATTAACAGTTACACTGTCAAGAAAAGACCATAGGCTATCTTTGTGTTGTTGACAAGGACTAGTATATACAGCAGTAAATGATCATTTATGACCAGAAATATGGGAAACACACATTGTAATGGATTGGTTGATTAATGCAATCGGCTCCATACACACATGCCAATCATTCCACAGGACACATATGCCACCAGAGAAACCCATAATATCCACAATCTCATAATGAGAAAATCCAAATTTTTTTACAAATTTGCATAGCCTTTGCCTCACAATTCCAAGGCTCCAAAATTACTAAGATATCCACTTGATGCAAGGAAACAACTTTTTATTACATTATGAGCTCGTCTTCTAGCAGCTCCATAAATATTCCAAACAGATATTTTGATTTTATCCATAAACCTAAAGAATTGGAATTGTAGAGGTTCTATGAAAAATCAACAATCAGGCAAGTGCATTCGCGTCAGACATACATATATCTGGTGGCACACTAGCACCCTGCTTCAGCTTCATAGGACTCTCAAGAACCAGAGAAATACACTAGTCAGATTCCTGACTATTCACCATATTCAGTACATCTTTAACAACTAGAAGTGATATGCTAGGTGGTTGATGTCCAAAAATGAGAGGGTTCTTAGTTATGGTCATAACTCCCTGACCACCATCCTGATCTCCATTCACAATATGTTCTCCCTAAGCATCAGATGAGAGTATCGAAGAAACATGAGGCAAAATTGGAGTAAGAGTTTGGTTGTTATTTTTTTAATCTTAGATTGCTCTTTCTTTGGCAGAGACAGTCCCTGAACCAATGGCAAATGATGGGGTTGAGATAATTTATTATTTTATTCTCTTGAAGCCTTTCTAGGTCTCCCTACCTTTTTCTTTCCATCAATACCACCAGGATGATTGCTATTAACCATAGCAAATTCTTTTGCTTGAATAAATTGCGACTGATTTCGTATGACATCATCAACAATGGCCAAAGCTTTTTAAGCAGCATATGCACTATTCTCAATTCCATTTACCCAGTGTTCTAAAAGCATCGGTCTGGGCGGCCGCCTAGGCGCTAGGCGTTCGGTTGCCGCTGCGATTAGCTTCTAATCGGGCACAAAATCGAAAATATATTAGGTGGACGCATGGGTGGGATTAGGCAGGACTAGGCGGAGTTATGCTGGTCTGGGCAGTATTGGGCAGAGGCTAGGTTGGCATATGTAGAGCACTCCGGAATCTAGAAAAAATTGTTGCAAAGTCGCCATGCAACTCAGTGCGAGGAAGATGAAGATGATGGTTTACTTTATTTTCGTTCTCCTTGATTCTTGTGCTAGTTAATTAGTTTATCTATTTTTTCTCCTTGTTTCTTGTGGTATTTAATTTGTTTATTTGTTTTTTATCTTGGTTTCTGCATAAGGCCAATTTGTTTATTACGACTAACATATTTATTTTGTTTTTAATATTATTTCTGCTTTTGTCTGGTTGTAAATGTGGATCATTATTTAGTTTGCATGATTCAATTAAGATGGTCCCACCATCTTTTATCTAGGAAAAGCATCTATTGCAACTTGCACGTTTTCTTTGAATGGTCCCCATCATTTTTTTTTACTATTTTTTATACCCTTTTCTTTTTCCAATTTTAACCCCGTTATTACTTTTCATTCTTTTTTTTATTTTTTTGTTGCAATGTTTTATTATTTTTTTTAAGACCATACCGTATGTATTTTTATTATGTACGTAAAATGCAAAAGCTCTCGCTTAAAAAAAGAACATATTATTCAATGTTTAAATTTGATTATCTTATAATTCTAAATGAAATTATGTATATTTTAGATATGAACGAATACTTATTTATACGATATATAATAAATTTACTTAAATCCACTGAATATATGGTTTTAAATTGTGAGCTTGTTGTACATGTGTCATCCTATAATACTCCTTACTATGGTTATATGGCATATATGCTTGATGTGTTTTTAAATTTTGGACTTGTTGGGTACTCTTTTTGCATTTTATCATTCTTTTATTATCTTATCCATGGATTTCATACAAGTATAATATTTTGTAACTGTCAAAATGCACTTATTTACAAGATATACAAGAAATTACCTAAATCCGCCTAGGCCGCCTAGGCACTAGGCACTAGCCCACCGCCCGACTAGCGCCTAGCATTTTTTAGAACCTTGCATTTACCTTATCTTTCTTCCTTAAAGCATCAAAATGAGAACCAAAAAGCTCATGTGATTTAGCCTCACTAGTAGATTCATTATTAAAAATGAGCTTTTGTGCACGCCTACAAGCGGGAACTAAATTCCATGGACCAATTTCATTCTCAATAATCTTTGGAGCTGCATGTGTAAACACCACCTATTCGACTGTTTTATTCGTATTCATAGCCCCATTATGGGCCTCATTTTTATGTGATTGTCACAATTAGGGTGACCTTATCTATAATCCCACGAGGGCAAAGTTCTTAGAACATGCCCAACTTTCCCACATTTGAAACAGAGAGATGCAAGATTCTCATATTGCAAATGTATTGGCTTTCCTTCAATAAGGATGCAAGGCCTCAAGGTTGCTTTAGATCAAACTCTACATAAACTCTAGCATACTTACCCCTTGCCTAGCCAACAATATGAGCATCCACCTTATAAATGGTACCTATCATATTACCAATATGATGCACAATATCTTTATTCAAATAATCAATATGCAATCCCAAAAGACGAACCCAAACAATGAGATGGGAAATCTCCTCTTCCGCTACACAAAAGTTGGGTGTCCATTGCTGAATCGCTAGGTACTGCTCATCAATAATCCACGTGCCACCAGTTAAAACAAAAAGGAGATCTTCCTCTAGTAAGAAATGGACAATAAAGAAATCATTCGCCATGTCAACAAATTGCATCGGTCCCTTTAAGTTCCACTGTTGTTTTAAACGAGCAAGCACAAAATTATAGGTATGGCATTTCCCTACGAATTTAATGATAACCGAATTATGCCAATACTGGTACATCTATTCCTTCACCTTAGCAACAAAATTAATATCAAGACTCATTTCAGTATTAGTGACTTCAAATTCTCCATCCCCAATATTGAAATGGTCATCCTCTGTACCCAAGTTGGGATAGTTATCCATTGTCTTCTCAATACCCAATAACTTATCCTTGAAAGACGGCTCAGTTTGCACAGGTATAATGGATAAGGATGCATCCTCTGAAACAGAAAGTACCTTGTCTTGAGTACTCCGCACCCACTTGAAATTCTTACTAGAAGAGTTCAATTGCCCTGTAGCTTCACCTTCCAAAGGTCGGAAGGAAAAGAAATAGATAGGATATCCACCATAGAAGTGGTTGACGGCACAGGATAGGACCTAGGGTTTCCAGAAGCACAAAGATAGCTAGAGAGTAAAACAAAGAATATTGTCTCAAACAAGACTAACTTCAGGACTTTTACGCTGTGTTTGTTACGACATATTGTGCGGTTACTTGGACTAACTTTAAAACTTATACACTTTTCATTGAAGTGTATAGTTACTTGGACTTTTGCACTGTGTTTGTTACGACATATTGTCTCGAACAAGACTAACTTCAGGACTAAGCTGTATTGGCTTGTCATGGACTAAGTAATATAAAAATAGTGAAATGTTTGATGCATTGTTCGACTAAGCTATAAACTTTTGAGGCCCAATTATTTTTATTTTTATTTTTTATTATCATTTTTAGTTCACTTTTGCCTTAAAAATATAAAGAAACAAAATCTAAAATTTAATAAAGGAAAAAAAGGGGCAATTAGCCATAATAAACATATTTTGACATTTTGTTACTGAAATAATTGGTGTTTATTACGTCATCGATATATCATCGTTGTGTTGTCGTTACATCATCATTGCATCGTCGATGTTTGACCAATTATCGTCGTTACTGAAAAATGATCATTTATGTGAACCTCAAATATGTTTATATTATAGTTATTTTCCCCCCAAAAAAAATTCCCAACAACCATATCCCTCATCGAGTATCGTCTTTCTTGAGTGCTTGTGCTCATAGATCATTCTAGCTTCACAATCACTCAAAAAAAAAAAATATTGGTTAGGTACTTGCACTAGTAGAAAAACATGTTTGCGTGATGAAGCAAATTTCGTCGCGCAAAACATGTTTATGCGATGTAGAACACAAAACGTCGCGCAAACACCCTTTGTGCGATGAAGGCTAGCGTCGTGCAAAACCGTTTTGAGCGACATATGTACACTTGTCTTGCGCAAAACAGCTTTGCGCGAAGCCAGTCTTCGTCGTGCAAGATTTTGGTGGCAAACTAAGAAAGCTTTACCATTTTTTTCCCACCTTTGCACAACGCATGTACACCTACGTCACGCAAAACAGCTTTGCGTGACGTAGGTGCACATGCGTCACACAAAACAGTTTTACGTGACAAAGGCTGGCGTCGCACAAAGTCAACGATTTTTTCTGCTTCATTTAATCAGTTTGGGAGGCAGAAACTGCAAACCCAGTTGTAGAAACTACTTCCCTTCCCCATTTCTCTTAAAAACCTTCTCCAATCCCTCATTTGCTCATAAATTCAACATACAAATATTTCATCTCTTTTCATCATGCAATCCCTCCCTTGCTCTTAATTTGTTGTAGCTTTCGAATGCCATGTTGGCCCTGTTTCCCAGATCAGGTTTGAATTGATATCAATTTTTTCTGTTTTTTCGAATGAAATCCTTCCCTTGCTCTTAAACATGATGTAAACTGAATTAAACTATAACACCTTTACAAGTTTGTGTCTCTTTGGATTGACAATTGCTTTGTAGAATTTGCCTACAGCTTTTGTCTTGTATATGTCATTTTCAGGGCAACGTGGAGAGAATGCCATTTAGTGGCTAATTATTACAAGCAGTTTTTTTCAAATGCTACTTTTAAGTGGCAGCAAAGATTCGAAGTTTGAAGGTAAACCATTTACTGGATGATTATTGGTACTGTAATTCTTCTGCAGTTTTGGTGTCATAAAAGAGGTCAAACACACATTCATCATTTTTCCATTCATGAGCATAATTATAATTTGGTGCTCTGGTCTAAAGTAGTCTCAAATATAGAGCAGTAGCTCGTTCAAAATAATATGCAACCATAAAGCACAGAGTTCTACTTCCTCATGATTGAGAGTTGAGATACAGATAATCACTAACTCATCTTTTATATTTCCATTTCCAATTTGTTAATTTATGTATACGTTCATATATGTGTCCAGTTATACATGGTTTTCAAATTAGCAACTGCATGCAACCATAAATATACTTCATAAGTTCATATCAACTAAGACATGCAAAATCACAAATCCTATAAATTGAATATTAGGGAATGAAAGCAACTAAGACGAAAAAATTTATACATGCTCCTCATCTAGTCGAAAAGTAAACTGTCTGCAAGTAAAACGGGACCAGGTTCAAGTATGTAAATTTTTGGTTTTTGGTGGAGAAAGGAAACCATCCAAATTTTCTATTGTAAATTTTTCAACTTGATTTGAATTTGTTTATGAAACAAAGAACTTGGACCTTTTGGCTTTTGCAAAGGCATGCCACAACATGTTAAAGACATAAATTCCCCATATCTCTCTCTATCTCTCGCAAGACCTTCTCTTAAATTATTAGTTCTTTCTTTTCAGTTGTTACTGTCTTTTCTAATCAACTTTTTCACTGTCATTATTTACTCTGATTGGTGATGATAGAGGCATGGCTACTGTATCTCATATAAGAGTTTACCAGAAGCTATGAAGTGAGGGAAAAATAATTTTCCCCATATATTTTT
The DNA here is from genome assembly GCF_041283825.1 of Pyrus communis. Taxonomy (NCBI): domain Eukaryota; kingdom Viridiplantae; phylum Streptophyta; class Magnoliopsida; order Rosales; family Rosaceae; genus Pyrus; species Pyrus communis. The sequence goes on from NC_142569.1 coordinate 29,271,813, forward strand.
ATTTATTTATTATTGGATTAAACAAAATAAAGGAGAACTAAGGACTAAATTAAGAGATAGATGCGTAAAGTGAAATAAAGGGTGCATCTATCACTTTATATTACAATGAAAATGAAGTCTAAGAGAATTTTAACTACATTTGAGATGTCACAATGTACATAAATCACTTTATTTTCTTCGCTAAATTAATTTTTATTAATTTTATCTATTTTATTTAGTTTTAGTAATTATTATGATTTAGTTTATTTGTATGCACATATTTTTGTATATCACCTACAAAATTGTTTTGTGTTGTACGAAGTTAATACTACTTAACTTTGTACACTTATTTTTTCAAGAAAACCTTAGTTTCCCGTTTGAGAATTAGTTGGATTTTGTGCAGGGATGCGAAAGCATGACTGCGGTCCAATTAATTCTTGAATTGTCCCATTTTTTTTGACAATTTGGGAATGCATAGTTATGTGTTGTAGTTTGCGGTTCATGGATTAGGTTTCGATAGTGGAAATTTTGGTAACATTTCCTAATGTTCTTCTAGTACATGGTGGATATTATGTATCTATGGTGTGCACTTGAAAAACTGTAAGGAGATGCTGCCGAAATTTGCCCACGGCGAAATTTAATCCATTGGAATCGTAAATTACAGCACATAATTGTGCATTCCTGAATGGGATAGGGCCTTTACCAGAGGAATAAAGTGACAAGACAATAGTTGAAGTTGTTGTAATTCTTATACTTTTATTAGGATTGCAGACAAAATGGACAGACAGTGGATACATAATCATAATAGATGTGATGTTGAGTACTTGGATGGAATAAATGAGTTCATTGAATTCGCAACTAGACACAACCTGTAGGAGGTGTAACAACTCAATGTGGGAGATATGCGAAAATGTTCAATTTCATTTATTAAGAAATGGGATGATGGAGGCCTATACTACTTGGTCTCATCATGGAGAACGATTAGACCAAGCTTCGTCTTCTTACATGACATGAGTGGAAACTGTTGAATCTAATGTCGATCCTAGTGAACAAGTTATGAATATTCTAAATGACGTTTATCTATACACCTTGAGCAACACCAACCATGAAGGGGGAGATGACGGCCATCCAACCATGGACAGTGAGGCATTAAAAAACTATTGAAAAATGCCAAGCAAGAATTATATCCGGATTGCAAGAACTTTTCGGTGCTTACTGCAATTGCGGAGTTGATGCATGGCATGATCAAGTTTCGTTTGTCAAACAAGTGTTTTGATTACTGTTTGGGAGTTATCAAGAGGATGCTTCCAAAGAAGAATTGTTTACTTGAAGGTCATAAAAGTGTCCAAAAAGTGTTGAAGGGCGAGGTATGAAAAAATTCACACGTGTGTAAATAATTGTATATTGTTCTATAAGAAGAACAAACAATTGGATAAATGCCTTATCTTCAATGAGCTGAGGTTTAAAATGACATCACAGAATAGAAAGACCAAGATTCCACAAAAAGTATCTTCCATTAAGCCTAGGTTGCAGCGATTGTACATGTCGATGCATACCGCAACCAACATGAGATGGCATAAAGAATGACGGGTAAATGATGATGTTATGAGGCATCCTACATATGGAGAGGCATGGAAAGAATTTGATTGGATATACCATGTTTTTGCAACTGACCCGTGCAACGTTAGATTGGGACTTGCCACCGACAGATTTAATCTGTTCGGGGTTTTAAATCAAATCCACAACACTTGGCCGATCGTCATTTTTCCTTATAATATGCCGCCTTGGAAGTGCATGAAAAAAGAATACATGATGTTGAATTGATGTTTATTTGCGGCCGTTGGTTGATAAGCTAAAAGATTTATAGAAAAATGGTGTTCGTACGTACGATAAGTATACTAAGCAGATGTTCACCATGCGAGCGGCAGTGATGTGAACAGTAATCGATTTTCCCATGTATGCAATGGTTTCTGGGTGGATGACTAAGGGTTATTTGGCATGTCCAATATGCAAGGAGAACGTAACATCGTCTTGCGAGAAAAGTTTGTTATCATGGTCATTGTAGATGGCTCCCTTGGGACAACGAGTGGCGTCAGAATGATAAAACCTTCCATGGCACAAAAGAGACTCAACCAAGACCAAGAGAATGGTCCGGAGATGAGATTTTGGATCAGTTAAACCTTTAGGAATTTGGTCATTTCGGCAAAGGGGTCAATAAGCCCAGACCAAGTACACATCTAAACTGGATGCACAAGAGTAAGTTATTTGAGCTCTCGTACTGGTCAAAGTTAAAATTGAGACGCAACCTCGATGTTATGCATATTGAGAAAAATGTGTTTGATCCTTTGGTCGGGACAATTCTAGACATTGAAGGAAAAACGAAGGACACGATCAAAACTCGCCTCGATTTGGAACAAATGGCATTAGGTTATCCTTGTGGATGAAGAGAGTTGGTGGTACATTGAAGAAAGGCCATCCCCTTTTTACAGTTAAGCCGAATTGGAAGAAAGAGTTTTTCAACTTTATTTTTTCTGTAAAGTTTCCAGATGGATATGTTTCCAATATCCCGCACTGCGTGAACGTGAAGGGGTGTAAATTTTCAAACATGAAGAGTCATGACTGTCATGTGATACTCTAACGCCTTCTTCCGGTTGGTATTCGACACTTATTGCCTTTTGATGTGGTGAAACCAATCGTGTTATTGTCGAGATTTTTTTCGTAGTTAACTGCAAGCTGTTTGCAGAAGTTGGATGTTAAACAATTGCAGGACACATTGTGAACGTCTTATGCAAGTTCAAACAGATATTTCCCCCAGGTTTCTTTACTAGTATGATTCACGTGATGATTCACTTGCCAAATGAGGCATTGCTTGCCGGACCAGTGAACTGTCGATAGATGTGTCCAATAGAAAGGTACTTAATTAAGCATCTATATATATAACAGATTCATGATCAACGAACACTTTGAATAATTTGTAGCATACCTTTTATTTGTGCAGATATCTTGGTGAGTTGAAAAAGTGTGTCCGAAATAGGGCAAAGCCCGAATGATCACTTTGTGGAGGCATGGGTCGCATACGAGTCACTTACTTTTTGTGCAATGTATCTTCAAGATGTTGAGACAGCTTTCAATCGTCCTCAACGCAATAATGACGGTGGTGTCAGAAAAGAGAAGCTGTCTGTTTTTGTCCAAATTGCACGACCATTCGGCGATCCTGTAAAAGGTGAATCTTTTACCAAAAAGGACATAGAGGTAGCACATTGGTTCATACTCAACAATTGTGAGGAGGTTTTGCCATACCTTGAAGAGCATGAACAGTTGATGAAGCGGGAACATCTTTCACATTTATATGTCAGGAAGCACCATGACTTGTTTCCTTCCTGGTTTCACACACTTGTAAGTTGTATGTGGTTTGAATTGAGCATATTTTCCAACTTGTTCATGCCCGTCTTTAAATTTCGTTACACTAACATGTTAACTTTTTGTATATGTTATATTAGATGAACAAGTTGAAGGAATTGAATTCACCCTCTTACAATGAAGAATTACATAACTTGGCGAGAGGACCGCTTCACGTTGAATTGTTCTCAGGTTGTCATGTCAATAGGATCAAGTTATTGGGGGCAACACGTGATGACAAGTTGTCTACTCAAAATAATGGTGTCCATGTCCCAGGTGCGGGCGACAGTGAAGACATTGATTTTTATGGCAAACTAACTAGTGTAGTACAATTGCTTTACAAAGACAGGTGTCAAGTGATACTGTTTTAAGTGTCTTTGGTTTGATACAAACCCACATAACTGAACGAGTGTTAAGCGAGACCATGGTTTTCTATTAGTAAACACTACGAGACATTGGTACAATGAAGACTTATACATTTTGGCAACTATGGCGAAACAAATATTCTATATAGACGACCCTAAAACCGGCAATGGTTGGAAAGTTGTTCAAAAGATTGATCGAAGATTCTATCATGATGACAATGACGACAACATCGTTGACCAACAATTATCATCTTCAACATCACTGACCAACATTCTATCATGATGACAAGGACGACAACGTCGCTGACCAACAGTTATCATCTTCAATATAAATTGGTGAATAAGCACTAGGGGTGGGTTCAAAAAACCGAAAACCGAAAAAAACCGAAAACCGAACCGGACCGAGACCGAAAAAAACCGAACCGAAAAAAAAACCGAACCGAAATTGTCAAACCGAACCGAACCGAATCTGACCGGTTCGGTTTCGGTTTTTGAGGCTCGGAAACCGAACCGAACCGAACCGAACCGAAATATATATATATATAATTTTTTTGAATATTTATAAATAGTTTAGTCATACAATCATAACAAAACAGAACCTGTTGCCATGTTGGTTTCAGTGAAACTTTACAAGCATGGAGGCATGGGTTCGAACCCTCATGCCTCCAGGATTTGTGAGATTTTTTTTAATTTTTTAATCTTTTTAACAAAACCCTTAAGTGTAACCCTAACCCTCCTCCTCCTTATTTTTCATTCCGCCTGGCCTATTAATATGAATGTGAACTTTCATATTTCCTTTTTTTTTTTTAAATAATTTTGGAGGGAGGAAAAAAAAAAAAAAAAAAAAAAAAAAAAAAAAAACCGAAAAAAACCGAAAACCGAACCGAAAAAAACCGAACCGAAAAAAAACCGAACCGAAAAAAACCGAAAAAAATTTGAACCGAACCGAACCGAACCGAAATTTCGGTTCGGTTTCGGTTTTGAGAAAAAACCGAACCGAAAAAAACCGAACCCAGCCCTAATAAGCACTTTGGGATACTAATATTGTCCAAGACCCGTTTGACGTACCTGGTTTGAATCTTTTTAATCAATTGTGCTGCCTTGGATTCATTAAACTTTTTAATCTTCGATTAATGTTTGTTCAGTTTTCTTTGTCTTTTTCACACATGGTTTATTTGTTCAGTTTCTTTGCTTTTTTCTACTAGTTTCAAATGCAAGAAAGGATTAGTTTCTAATGTTATATTTTTATGGTTCAAAAAGTGTATAGATGTCGCAGTTTATCACTCGTCGTCAAAGTGTGACCAATGTGCCTCCCGCATTATCAACATCTACTACTCAAGTCGTGAGTGCTCCATTGATTGGGGAGCTTACACCCCTTGCTGAGGCTACTTCTATGGCGTCCCAACTGCCCGTCTCATCGATGTCATCAGTGTCGATTCAGCCGTTCAGTGCACGGTGGCCTCAACGACGCCGCTGTGAGCCAGAGCCTTCTGATCACACTTCCTCGGCATCCAGAGTCGACGGTGTGGCTTCCCAACCATGTAGTTTTTTTTTTCTAATTCTCACTACGTTGTATTTTTTTTTCCATTTTAAAACTATTATTTTTATGATGGTGAAAATTTGCTGGATTGTGAAAATGTGTTGCAGGTTGTGAATTAATGTTATTTTAATGTTTAAAGGTTTTGGGAAATGTTATACTATTAGGGGAGGTTGTGTCAAATTTTTTTGTACAAATTTAAGCTTAGGGTTTTCACCATTTAAGTATCTTTGGCCAGCTAAAAAAAACTCCAGGGGGCTTAGTCGAATGCTGAAGCAGTCATAGAGCGTACGTCAGGCCACCTCCAAGATCAAGATTGCGTATTACCCGCGACATCGTGGAACATCTACCTCACAACAGCATAGCGGCATCACTAGTAGCTATGGTGTTATTCAAGAAAATTGTCCTTTTTAGTGGGAGTCTTGAGCAGAAATTCCCGATGAGACGAAGGAACTGGTGCGACACAAGTTGTCGGTTAGCATATTAATTTTTACCCTTTATCATTTTTTCAATTTTATTTACAAATATTAAAAACCAAAATATATTATCTTAATATTATTAAATTTCTTACTATTATTTTATTGTTTTTCATATTCGTAGGTCATTTATGATCTTGAGGACATATCCCCCAAGACCATTGCCTACTTAGAGGAGACCTTAGCAACCTGGTACAAACATTGGAAGAACAATTTTCACACGTATTTTAAGCAATGGGATGATCCAGAGATTGCTAGCCTACATGTTCCAATCGAGTTGAAGGATCGGCCAAAGGATTGGGAGTGGCTCTGCAAACATTTTACGGACCCAAAATTTGTGGTATGTATATAATATTTTAATAATAATTTATTATTGTTTTGGTTATTTTTTAAGCTTTTTTTTTAATTAATTTATTTCAAATAGTTGCACTAGCTAACATGTATATTGTGTGTTTAACAGAAGAAATTTGTTGTTGGCCAGAAAGCTCGGGAGTCAAAGACACTTCTCAACCATTCCGGTTCGAAGCCCTTTTCGTATAGGTTTGAGGCACGACGTTAGGTAAAAGTATATTAACTTTGAAATTTTATACAATTTATTTATTATTATTGATTATTGAAATTTTCTTAATGTTTTTTTCTTCAGGAGGGTTCTAGGTAATGAGACCATTGAGCAGATATGTAATTATTATTATTCTTATATGTACGAATCGTTCAAATATTATTTATATTTTGTTATTAAACATTGTATGTTTTTTCTTTATTATTACAGGCTACTATAGTAGAAAAGAGCATTGTTGTTCTCCAAGAAGCAATATCGCAGCTTCCCTCGGAGACCCTGATCTAGGACGTCACGGTACCCAAGGATGTAGGTTTTCAGATCATGACTGATGTCCTGGATCAGAACTTTGGTCGTCGTCATGGCAAGGTTGTTTGGTGTATGGGGAAAGCGCAGGTTCGTGAGACGAGTGCCTCTTCTTCCAGATCGAACACAACAGAGGTCGATGCATTGAAGGAGGAAGTGACAACCCTAAAGGGTCAGCTTGCGATCCAGGAAGAGCAAATGAGGGCCCAGGGCGAGCAGATGAAAGCGTAGCTGAGGGTCCAGGGTGATGAGATGAAGACTTATGCCAAGACGGTGAGAGACCTTGTACGAGCCATACAGATGTCTAGCCTCCAAATCTCTCTACCAACACCTCATCTTGCTCCACCTTCGACCTCAGAGCCACCTCGCCCTGCCGATACCCAGTAGCCTGATGTTTTAAACCTAGTTTACTTGTAGTTTTTTCTTTTTTGTTCGGACATCTTGTATGTACATTTTCATATATTTTATAATTAAATACTTTTTCTTGGTTAATTGATTATTCTTTAGAATTTAATTACAATATTTATCAAAAATTAAAAAAAAATATTTTTGACGAAAACAAAAAAATGGGGTTTGCACGACGCATGTTATTTCTTCGTCGCACAAACCTTACTGTCACTACCTTGGCGCGACGGTTAGCGCACTAAGAATGTTGCGTCGCGCAAATCCTCAGGCAACAATTTATGACTTTGTACAACGAAGGTACATACGTCGCGCAAAGTGTTTTTTCTACTAGTGTTGATAAATTTGCTTTTGTTGTCAAATTATTCAAAAGATTTTGCAAGAGCCCACAGAAGCTATCTAATACCCAAATCTTGAACAGCAAGAGATCTCAACAAATATTTGATTGTACAGCTGATTGTGATGAAAACATAATACGTAGTTTGTTTTTTGTCAAAAATGCACAATAATCTCAAATTAGCCCTTAGTATGTGAGGTGCATGCTTGTGACTTTTTCACTATTCCAAAAATTCAAATCTACGATCAAACTTGCTAGTATGGCTACAATAAATGGATTATTTAATAAAATATGAAAATATGTTCTCACTTTATCAACGATGGGCACTTCTTCATGGTACGTTATGCATTGCTAGGACAAAGTTCAAACATGGCAAGATACTAATGAGCACATGTACATAAACTCTTTTAAAATCATGATTGAATACATACATCATGATATTTATGATCAATTAGTATAAACCCAATTCTCAAAAATTATGACGGAATGCCCGTGTGCTTTCATAAATTTTATAAAATCATGGTTAAACACTCCTGAATTTATAACTCTTTTAAAATCCTTCAAAAATCTCAATTTAACTCATCCCATTAAACTGTCAGGAATGGCGTCATCCTAATAACTATCTTGTAATCTAGGGTTTGTGAAGAAGCAACAATGAAACAATATTGACAAATGCAGAGGAAGCAGAAGTCGAAAAGAAGAAGAGAAAAGATCTGACTTCATTAACTGCCTAAAGTGAATGCAAAAGATGCTATATATAGCTTTCAATCTTACTTTCTTTTTTTTTTCTTTTTTTTTTGTCAAATGATAGATTTTGTTAGATTAGTTACCGACGGAGTTTGGACCCACACCGTCATGCAAGAGCTCATCACCTTTTCATCACTATGGTAAAGGACCACTTGCTAGCTTTCAATTTTACTTAGCTACTAAGCTATTACACTGCCTAATCTTTAAGAAACTAACATACAATTGACAAGTGGATCAAGCACACCCGTTATGTCTGTTATTACATCCATGAACTCAAGATCTTGTGAAACCTAATTAAGCACAGAGTCTGTTTTGTTGGCTCGATTGTCGCCGGCAGCGCAAAACACCATGACATTGCATGCAAATCGATCACATCAGTCCAGCACTTGAATGGTTTGTTTTTATATTGAACTTGGATGTGTCATTTCTAGGTTTTGGTTACAAGAATATTCATATTTTCGCTGAAATTGCAAAGTTTAACATTCTGTTCTGTAATTAATTAGGTTTTATTCCACAGCAGAAACTAGTGGCGATAAGAATATCATAATGATCATGTATCTTGTGTTTATATAAATGAGTCACTTGTAAAAGGATGTGCTAACTAGTTTGTGGATTTACAACTTTATGCTGATGTTTTCCAGCATAATTTATGAAGGACTGCTTGTTAGTTTAATTAACAAAGTCAACCATTGTTCTAAACTTCAAACTGAAGCACAAATTAAAGCAGCCTTTCTGTGATTAATGTATAGTTTTTCATTGACAAATCAGTAGATTAATATATATACACATAAGTATATACAATGAATATACAGTTTTTCATTGTGAACTCTACTATTTACATGAAGAAATTAAAAAATAACGTCTATTAATCTTGTCATCTAGCTAGCTAGGTTAGTCAGTAGTCATTGAAAGCAGATTAATTAGATAGGTTAGGAGAAAATTGGGCTAAGAGCGAAAGCCGTATCCGACCTTTATCACCACTTATAGGCCTTGTTTGGTATATATAATTAGATTGGGATCGATAATATACTATTTAAGGTATGTTTAAAGAACAAATGAATTGTGACCAATTTGGAGGTACGAGATTGATTACTCAAGAAAAAAACGTAAGCATTCAAATCCTCCGGGAGGATTAAAAATGAGAAATTTCTTCATGTCTCCTCTCAAAATGAAAAATCATTCTTATCTACTTTCAATATGCCTTGAACTTAAAAGATTATCCATTCCAGTTCGATCCTTTATACCAAACGAAATGATAGTTTGTCCTCCGTGTGTATGCAAAACTAAAGAATAAGAGCAATATGTCATATATATGATTTCAGGCATCTTTTGGGGGGTTTAATTAATTTGGGGCTTGCATGTGGTTCGTGACGCATGTCAATGTATCATATGCTTTCAGGATGACAAGGTTTATTATAACCTAAAAAAGAAAGAAGAAGGGGAAAAAAAAAGCAATCACAAACCCTTTTACTCAAAAGCTATAAAGATTGTCCTACCTCATGCATTATTTGTTATTTTTCCTCCTAAACTTGCCAACCTTTTCAATTTCATACGACTACAATTAGCAAGTAATTTGGAACCTCCTTGATTATAAGGGAGAAGCAATCCGGTATGGATTCCTTCCTACACCATGAATATAGAGCCACTGCAATGATCAAAAATAATTTTTAATATTTATACCTGCAATATTGCCTCTATCTTTTTCAAGTACTAAGGATATATTCCAGAGCTAGTGCCTTTGAGAAGTATATATCTTTTCCTGTATTTATTAATGTGTGAATGTCTTTTTAGCATAAAAGATTAAAAAAATTAGGCATGGGGTTTGTTTAACTAATTAGTGCTTTCTTATTAAAGTCCCAGTTCATAATAAGATGCTCCAACCATATGAGTCTTTTTTTATGTACTTTTAATAATAAAATATCTCCCTTATGGGGTTAGCTTTATGCATGGTTCTAGGTCTATATGTATAGGGTTATGATTCCCCTCAAAGGATCAACAATCCCTTAATTAACTTTGAAAAAAATTAGTACATAATTATACAATACCCACTTTGAATAATCATTAAAATTTAAGTATGCATGTTAGTGCTGCACTTTATACAAATTGAAACTTGTAGAGACATGTTATTCTATATGGGCCATGATTCAGGCCTCTGAGATCGTGTCTCTGTATGTGTACATTTTCTTGGATATTTTGTTTTGTATAAATTATATGTAGTTTCATGCACATGCAAAGTACTTGAGATATTTATAAAGCAAAGACAAGCTTCAAATCTTTGTAAATTTGTCCAGACATTGCTTCAAACCGGCAAAGAAACGGAAATGCTGGAGAAAAGTGGTTTCGAAGTTCATAAACAATTACAGTTCACAAGTATAATTAACCTTGAAGATGAGAATTAGCCATAAACAAATAGCAAGAAGACAAATTTCAAAATGTTCCTGTATGCAGTTGCAGATTGCGGACATACACAACATTTCACAGAGAATATTATCACATAATGTAAACATTGAATTTTGAAACAAAAATAAGTATAAATAAATAATTAATTAAAGCTGATCTAGCTTCTTCTTTATTTAATTTATGTATTTCTTACTCTTTTTTTTTTTTTTTTGGTTAACATATCTTTCTTACTTTGGTATATATAAATGTGCTATATATAAATTTACAATGACACATACCATGTATCTTGCTATTTTATAGCCTATTAATCAAAGGAGGGATTTGTTCTTTACTCACTTTCATTATTTACACTCCAATATTTGGTTGAACATATATGTAGTAGAACCTTTCTATAGTAATACTCTATATATGAATAATCTCTTTATAGTCATAAAATTTTTGGTCCCAATTTGGGTCAGTTATCTTTAGGAATAAACTCCACATAGTAATAAGTTATAATTTTTTTAGGTCTCATATTAGGAAGCTTGCCTCCATATATATGTAGTAATAATTATCAATGAGTACAAAAATATGTCATGTCACAAATAAAATTTTAAAATGAACTAAGAAAAATTCTATAATTGTTTGAGACAATGTTTTATTTTTTAGAGTTCATATCTCGCCTTGCGGGTATCTAATACCTCGTCAACATGGACAAGTTCTTGGTGAAATTATAATGTTTCTGGCTTATCTACATAGAAGCATTAAGGAGAGCACTACATAGATACATGCACCAGATTAAATATTGAGTGTCTTTCTTTATCCAATGTTACATTTTAGAAATTGACATGCTCGACTAATAGTTTTTTGTATCTGTACAATCTTCATTAACGATAACTAAATAAAAAAATAATACCATTTGGGTACACCTTTATTAAGTAATAATCTCCCAAAATTTATACAATTGGTTTTGATTCAAACACTATGACTACATAAATATTTTATTGTATAATTAAAAAAGTTTAAAATCATCGTATGAAAACCATATTATACCAGAATTATTACATAATTAATATGTATACTTATTTTTTAATTACAAGAACCAAGTACATAGAACCTAGTTAAGGCTCATTATTTTGGGTTAAGGAAAAATTGCGTACCAGGCATGAAAGCATTAAAGGGAATCAATGGATATGAAGAAGGAAGTTGATGATGATATGGCACTTGATGATCTGCAGCGGCTGATGAAGTAGAAGCAGTAATATTCGAAGCAGAAGCAGCAGCACTAATAAAATTGCTGGTTTGCTTATTCATTACATGCTGGGAGCTGGAGCTTTGGCCAGCTGCAGTAGTGTAATTAGGGCCCTGATCATAGAGTATACCTTTGAATACATGCCCTCCGATTACCACACTTGTCTGATAAGCGTGCTGATTGACCGTATCCTCCACGGAGCTCACTCGAACACACCGAAAAGTGGCCATGGAATTCACGTCTGCTGGAAAATTGTTAACCTGTTGATCTTGCCCTAAAATACACAACCCTTGTTATCAAAATGAAACATATATATATATATATATATTAAAATTGATGTTCATTTATTAAAAAGAATCGGAAAAATTATATCGATGTATTTTTCAGAAGAAAGTACAATATTCCTAAACAGTGGTATAGTGCTAGTAAGAGTAAAGGGAAAGAACACTGTTAGGGTTATTACATAGAGCTCACATTCCTCAACCTCCTCAAGAAAAATCGTGATCTATATATATAATTAAATAGTAAGTACCAGATGAAGAGGGATTGGTGATGACGTGTCCGGCTGCTGGCCTCCTAGGGTTGTAGTTGTGCCCTTGATGAAGGTGAGCTGGGTGCTGTGGATCAATAGAAGGAAGCTGTTGGTGATGAGTATGGTGCCTTCTGTAGACAGGAACCCAAGTACTCTTGACGTGAGTTTGGCAGTGAAACCCTTTGCTCTTACAGCAAGTCCTGCATCTGAAGTACGCACACTCCTTCTTTGCTTGATTCCCACAGTCTTGGCATCTGGAACCCATTATTTCTTCTTCTCTTCCTCCTCTTCCTTGCCTCACCATCTTAATTTCTTCATCTCTATCTTATAATTAAGAGTTGTAACCCTTAATTATATATTAAAATCATTCCATGTGTAATTATGATGATTTTCAATCGGAGTGTTTGGGGGCTCTGGGTTTAATTTGTGTTTATGGATTGGTCGTGTGAGGCCAGAAGCTTTTTTGCTTGTTAAGTGGTAGACAATTAGTAGGAATTGTTGTGGTTGATAAGGAGTTCAATAGTTGGAATAAAGAGTGGAATTGCACCATTAAAAGTAATGCAAGTTGACGCCGCCATCAATTCTAGATTTGAAGGAAACTCTAGTTCTCACCTTCTCTTCACTGTCTTTCAGCAGAGTCTTACTTGGCAGGTACAAAATAAAAGGAGTAAGATTCTCTCCCCTCCTATTACCATCTCCTTCCATCCTCTCTTCTCACACTTTTCTTTACGTCTTATTCTCCATGTAAGAAATTCAAAACAAGATGTAGATGTGGCATAATCGCAACCATTTAAATAGGAGGGGATGGAAGAGAAGAGAGATTAGGAAGAGAGAAAGAGAGAGAGCGAAGAAATGTGGAAAAGGTGGGTGTTTTCTTTAAACTTTAAAGATAACGTTGATGATAATGCAAAAGCATGCTTGTTTTGGAAGTGTATCTTTGTCTTGTTGTGAAATTAACAAAGGAGAACAAATTTATGCTCACCTTTCTTCACATTCTCACATCGTTTATTATTTTTGTTTCTTGACTTTTATTTGCGATATTTAATTCAAATGTCAGAAATAACAAAAATGTGCATCAGGAGTAAAATGATGTAGGGGAACCATTTTCCCTAAAAAATTTAGATTCATCTACCTTTGGTTCACTACCAATATTATATAATTTTTAACAAATATATGCTTAAGGAAATGTTCTTTTATCCGACAACATGAGTTCTTATGTTTTCATATTGTGGATCCAAAACAATTGATCATGTTAATCCTGACCTAAATGTGTGATGTTTATTTATTTATTTATTTTTTTTGGGTAAGCAAATGTGTGATGTTTAGATTCGTCGTAAACGATAGTATTTGTCTAGCGATCGATGTAAGTCCAACAAAAATTTATTATTCTCGATTTAGCTACAATGTTTTATCGAAGTTAGAGGTTTATGACGACAATGAACTTGAAGACTATGCTAGAGTTGGTCTAATGAGGGCTAATATTTTGATTTTTTTAAGAAAGAAACGATATTTGATTAGAAAAACTTTGACCATAAAAGACTTCTACAGAGATCAAAGAAAACCCACGTCACAACATACAAGCAAGACAAAGCCATTCTCATACAAACCACAATAACCAAAACTCTAATGTAACCTAGCTATAACCCTAAATTTTGACTACAACCACGAATCAAAACCACATCAATTACTTATTAGAACGTTTGTCTATATCTAACTAATTATATGAAATTTAAATTTGTACATTGAGTTAATCTTCCATTTAGATCCATACGTTTTAGAACTTTGGAATTCTGTCATATATTTGATGTTGAAAAGCAACTTGACAATGTGAAGTTGTCAACTGTAGATATGAATCATTGATTGTATTGGCTCTTGCAATATAATATAAGAAAGCTATACAGAATAGAAACCCAACACATTTTTTTTCCTTCTAATTGTAATTCATATGTAACTTTAACTCACAACCCGTAAGCCAATCAAGTTCCACACTGACAGTAAACATAGGATGCTTACGTCGCTAGGTTGTATGATAAGGAGGCATTCCTTGCACTACATGTATAACACACGCACATATTTCTTTCCTTTTCACCTTTTACTTTTAGCCAAAGCATCAAGGAATGCAGTTTCTGATGTCAATCAATTTAATATAAACAGTACTAAAAAGTAAATACTGCTACAGCTAATATTTTTAACTCTTTGCATTTCTGTTTTGTCTTGATTTATCATGCATCTTCGTCTAAAAGTTTGCAATGATTCATCGTTTTACGTACATGTCTTCCTCTCGTGGTCTTATGTATGAACAGTACTAGCAGAAAGAGCTTCCACCGTGTCGTAGCTTACTCTTGATGACCTACCAAGTACTGTTAACACACCACTCGGTCCAAAACATAATCCTTTTGTATTTGGGTAGTGCTAGAGATGTCGAGTTTGCAAACCAAATGATGTAGTTGTAGATGATTGAATGATTAACTAAGTGTCGAGTAACGTGTTATTTTTTATTGATGACACATTATTTGGTTTAAAAATTTGGTCTCACTAGCATTACCTTCGTATTTTATTCTCACTTAATATTTTACCAATTGCAATGAGATACTTAAGTTGTCACATTGTGATTTTTTTTTTCATTAATTCACTTAATTTTTTTACATATGCGTAAATCAAATTCACATAATAATTTGACAATATAATCTCACCTAAAAAAAAAAAGTAATTGTAATGCATATATTTAAGTAAGAGATCTCTTCCAATTAGGGATGAAAACGAGGTCCAATAAGAGTGCAGGTAAGCACAAGCTGCTCAACCCAATAGTACAGCAGAAAGCATATAACGGCATTAATTCCTTTTTTTTCACAAGCATTATGCAATCAAATAAGCCAATCCATGGGTTGATTTGGTATTGCTGTGTTTTTTTTAAAAAAATTGTTTCTATTATACTGTGAAGATAAGCAGCTGTGAAATAAAGCAGCAGAGTATTTGATAAACTTTTTTGTAAAGTACTTTTGGAAAAAAAAAAAAAAGTACTATAGTGTTTGGTAAACTTTTATGTAAAACAACTGTGACTGTGTGAAATGACAAAAAATGGTATAATACTAGATGTGTCATTAATTTAATTTTCTTAACCAATAAAGGTGAATTACTAAATATACTTTATTTTTAAAAGAAAATATTTATAAATCTTAAACATATAATCCAACGTTTAACAAGAAATCAAAATCCAACATTCAACATATAATCCAACATTTATGCTGCTTCACATTTGCAGCTTTTTTTCACCCAAAACTGTGAAAATAAGCTGTTTTTAAGTGTTTACCAAACACCTTTTTGAGCTTAGTTTTTTTTTATATATCTGCTTTTTATAAAAGTACCTTAGTACCAAACCAGCACTACAACTCTCCAAATTAATTCATTATAAAATACTCTAAGGCACGTTTAATACATAAGATAGATTTGGCGTAGACTAATTACACGGATTGAGAAGGTGTAATCCCAACTTATCCAATTGTTAACTAACCCCATACTTGATTTAAGTTGGAATTGGGGTTAAATAGCCTAATCAAGGAGATGGAATTGATGTGGGTTTGACTGCCGCTATTTAAACTCTCCTGGCAACCCGATTTTATTTGGTTTATTGTTGTCACCCCGTATGTCCTAAGGTAGGAAAACTTGAGTGAGGTAGTCTGATTCCACTTACTTGATAATCTCAACTTACTCTCACACACCAACATCTTTGTATTTTGGTTCGTCCAACTTCACATTATTCTCATTTGTAGCAACGTGATTGTGGGAACATAAAATATCTTGACCAATAGGAATATGCACACCATTAGTCAAATTCTAACGGGTTAATGGGCTACATTCTCTATGAAGGTCCTAGAAGCCCACAATCAACAAGGCTCATGGCCCAATTCGTCACATGCGGTCCAAGTCGATCATCATGTGTATGTAATGAGCTTGCCTATCAGTCTCTTAGCATGACAAGACTCTCCAAACCATATTCCAAGAATCTCAGAGAAATATTCCTCCATCGGGGTTCAGATTAGGTCATACGTTAGAGTTAACTCCTCAGTTCTCTATAAATAATCAAGATCAGCCACTTTATTCCTGCAATCAAGAACTCTCCCAACACTCTTATTATTTCCTACAATCTTTCTAATTTAGGCATCAAAGACCATTTGACTGGTATCATACCGGTATTAATCTAACTCCGTTTGGCTATTCTTTTTATGTGTAGGTGTTCATCAATTCAATCTTAGGCGAAATTTTGCTCCCGTGGTTATCGCTTGTTATTAGGTGGTCATACAAATCTAGACCCCTGTACTCAAAACAAATTGGGATTGTTGATTTACTGCTCTAAAGAACGCTTTGCCGTTGAAAATAAATTGATGGCTGATGGCACTGCTTCTAGTAAGTGACAAAAATGAATTAAAATTTTAGTGGCAGTAGGACATAATTATGTGATGATAGAATTGGCCAACTTTCAGCGCCGAATGGTGTCATTTCATGCAATTTGAGTAGGCTCGACCTTCAAAAGTGAGACAAAGTAAAAGCAGAAAATATGTGAAACTGTTGAAAAGTCTAATGTCTGATGGCAATGAATGTCCACAAAGCAAAAGTTTTCTGCATGGGCAAAGTTTTCAATGCCCATGCAAAGTGAAAGTGAAAAGTGAATTGTAATGTCAGAGGACGCGTTTTAAATTTCAAGATGCATTAACTGCATCAGTTTGGAGTTGCTCTATAAATAGAGCACTCCGCATGTAACAGAAAAGCGAAGAAGAAAGAAAACTAGAGAAAAATATCAGTAACATCATCTATTCCTCTGCTTTTATTTGTTATCTGCCTGTGCTATAATTTTAGTGTGGTATTTTACATCTACCTTGCACCTACTACTTAAAAGGTTATCTCTCAAACTTTAACCCTTTTATAACAGAAACAGATAAAAGTAAATACAGTAAAGTAGGAGCAGAAGATGGGTTAGGCAGACATGAGCACGACACATGTTTATGGCTCATTTAGCACATGCCACAACTGAATACAACTAGGCAGATCACGTAGCAAGCTAAGCATACACAAAGAGGAGGGAGAACATTTGTTTAAGCCGGTTAAATATTAGAGAGACTGTCAGTGTGTAACATTTATATGATCAGCCTCAACTTAATCACTTCCAAGTCTAGCAACTGTAGGGTTTTATTTCAAAATGTCTCTAGATAATTAACAATAAAACATTTATAATGTGTTTTATCGATGCGAGAATTTAAGCAAATTAAGATGACCTTTTATTTCAATAAAAGAAATGCATTGGTTGGTTAGGGGGGAGTTATTGTCTATCGACTATCGTTGGTCTCTACAATAGAATTAGTTGGAGGCCTTAGAGACGGTAATTTACTTTATGATGAATGTCAACGGTTCGAGTCTGCTAATGTTCAATTGCATTATCATGAATTCAAGAACAAAAGCCCATCCTCTGAAAACTAGATGTAAGGGCATGGTTGGGTAGCGAATGAGCAACAGTACAGCCTCCGGGATTGATCATAAATAAGCATCCTTCAAAAGCCCAACAAGCTCCACTGGTCTTGAAGAAGTATTAGTATTGGATTTCATGGAAATACAAAAAAAATTGGCAGGAAAATTTTCCAAAAGGATAAACCGGAAAAAGAAAACCGGTGACGGTCTTGATTCCAGCGATATCTTAATTTATTTTAATACGAAATAAAGTGGCACGTAATCTATTTTTATTCGAAATAAGGAATTTGAACTTTGATGCAGAGGAGGAGGAACATAATACTCTTTTAAGTCCTTATTTGGATACACCCCAGTTTTGCAGTGGAATGGTTGTGATTTATTAACTATTACCACACAAGTACATTTGATGATGTTAGTATCTCAAGTGTTGGAGAAATTTTTAATTATGACGGGAACATGGTGATACATCACGTGTTTTTATGTAAGTAGTGAAAATTTTTATTTTTTAAATTATTAACTTTTTGACACACATATCCTACTATTTATGTAATGACATGTGGTGTATCATTCCCGTGTGACAGTCACACTGAAAAATCTCTTCAACTACTGATCAAATCTCTCCAGTTTCATCAAGGCATCAGCGCAACAATATAAGGCTTACGTGTGAAGTTGGTACTGCTTATGCTTTCCTTTTAACACTTGGATTTCCTTATACTGTTATATGGACATGGAAGCGGGAAAACTCGTCTCGCAGAGTGCTACATAGCATTGAAGCCGTACCATAACTACAGATGTTTGTAGAACCAGTGTATTTCCAAAACCAGTACTAGTAGCCTAGCAGCAAAGCAAACAAAATGAAAAGAGCAATTGAGAAAATGGTTGTGCCAATCCCTCCTCTATACTCATTAGATTCACCAATATCATCTCAAGTATTCTTCAAGCAGCACTATCCTTTCTTATCAATTCTAAAACCAAAGAATCAAAATTCAAGATCTTAATCACAAATCATAGAGTAAAGTCGAAGATCGAAAATTCTATAATGCTCTGGAGTATGAACAAATAAGACGACTATTAGACTGATCAAAAGTAAACCAGTTCCAAAAAAAAAAAAAAAACCAAAGAATGACAAAGCAAAAAGACAAAAAGACAAAGAAGCAATGTAGAACAAATAAACAGACAGTCACGTCATCAACTACATATATTAGATTCTTAAAAGATGATGAAACATCATAAGTCAGACAGAGACACAGAATCAACGTAAAACCGAACCCCCACGTTTACCTAATTAACATAAGACTTGGTCCACCCAACTACGAATTTATATTTTAATTACATCTAAACCCAGTTGTAAAAAGATACCCAAATCTCCAAATCTCCAATCTTTGTCAGTAAATATGCTTCAATCCCAGGCCATGCTTCCCGCGAACGCAGCCAGGCCTCGCAACCATGTACGGCGACCGCTTCGATTTGTTCATCTTCGGTAACATCCTCTTCCCCAATTTCCTCATCCTCTGCCGCCCCAACTTGTCGCTCACCGACAACGGCACCAGCTCGTCGTCTAATCCATACCCATAATCATCCTCCTCCTCCTCCTCCTCACCATGGCCCTCATCCTCATCGCCGCTGTCGTCCCAATCGCTATGGAATTTGAGATTGAGACCCACATCCACAAATCGGACGAGACGGGGGCGGCGATGACGGTGGGCGGGGATCGGATCGGCCACCGGCGGAGGGACCGAAGGGGAAAATGAAGCGGGCCCAATGATAAGCCTATCAAACCGATTTGCTTCTTCGTCTTTATCGGTTTGTTCGGAGTCGGAGCGGTGGTGGTGGTGGTGGTTTTGCTCTGAGTGGGCGTCGGAGGCGTCGATGAATTCCCAGTGTGTGAGACCCAAGAGTTCTTCTCCGTCTTCGATTTCCAGGAATTCGAATTGTTCGTCCATGGAGTTTGCATTCGAAAGTTTTCCCAAATCCATTTCCGTCTTGTTTTTTTCTTTTCTTTTTTTGTTATGAATTTTGAAAAGAATTATGTGGGATTGGATCAGTGAGTTGAGCTTTTATATACAGAAGGCTGAGTCGGGGGAATCTGAGGTCCACGTAGAGAATGATGTGTCCGCGCGTACAAGTCGTCTCGTCTTATTGGTGCAGCCTTCATCGACAAGTTTTATCCCATGCAGCCTTCATCGACAAGTTTTTCTTTCTTTTTTGTTGTTTTCCTCGTTATGCCTGTCGAGCTACGTTTCTTTGTAAAATTGTAACATGCAACTTTTGTTCCTCGTATTTACGTTGAATTTTGGATTTTCAATTTTTGGCCATCCCTTGCATTGTCCACTGCTACAATATAGGCTATTACCGGAGAAGCAAAAATCGACAACAAATCCAATTTACGTCCAAAATTTGGCAAAAATCCGAAATAAAACAATGTAATGTCGGATTGGAATAGCAACACCAATGCTAGCGTCACGAAAGGGCTTCAATGTCGGTTTGTCCACTTAATCCGTTACAAAGCAGCGTCAGTTAAAAACGACATCGATCTTGACGTCCGTTTAAAGCAACGTGTACTTCTACATGTCGTCAGTTTAAAGCGACGTGTACTAGCAATTAAACTATAAAATATCCAACCCACTGTCGGTTTTAACCGACATCGTAATAAAATTAAACAAATAAAATATCCCTTAATCGACGTCAGATAACAATTAAATAAATAAAATATGCAAACTAGTAACGGTCTTAACCGACACCACCTTTGTTAATAATAATGTAAATACGTAAAGATCTATCTCTGCATTCGTTTTCAATTAATTGTAACTAAAAAAAAATTATATAAACATAATAATAAATTTCATGTATAGGCCAAAACAAACATTAATAAAAATAATTAACAAGAAAAATAGTGCCAAAATGTACAATCCATACAAATTCTTGCCGCACTCTTGCAAAAGATTTTGAACCAGTTTATGGTTCATTGTTTTCAACAGCCGATTAATCTTATTTTTTTTCAGCAACCTCCTAAAAAATAAAGGAATTTATTAGACAAATTTAAAGTTATAACGATTACCCTTGTTTTTTCTCTATTCCAATATGCCACCAACTCAACCCACTGTGCAGGATTCACATCAGGAGGAGGGTGGCTGCACACCTCGGTTGCTCTTTTAGTATAATATTTTTTTTTTTAAACTTATTTCTATACTCTTTGTGCGCATGCTCCGCAACATGAAGCGTCATATGGCGGATTATAGGCATTTTTATTATATCTGCATCTTCAAAAAAAAAAATCAAGCTATTAATTATTATTGCAATGATTGACTTATTCTTCTATTTTCAAGTAAAAAAAAAAAACTATACCTTTATTCTATTCCAGAAAACTTCCTTATCTTCTTCCTTAATCTTACGCCAATCCCTCGTCAACAAAAGATTTCTGTGATCTCTAACCTTCGCTACTACATATTTTGAAAAAGCGCTTGAATTATCACTACTGCATTTTTCGGACGAATCAAACGAACAAAGTTGTTTTGTCCATTTGGGAATTGAGGGTCCGCACCTCCGTTGTTTTGTCCATACAAAATAAAACATAAAAACCAGGAAACAAATGTAAATTTTCAATTTAAGCATAAAACTAGTTTAAACACAAAACAAAAACTGAAATTAATAATAATTCAAAAAAGAACCAGCTTTGAACTCTTCCTCTTCCAAATGAAGTTCCTCAGAATGTTGATCTTCACTTTGTTGATCCATACCAAAAGTTAGTGGAAGGAGGAGTAAGGCTGAAATGGGGGAAGGAGTAAGTCTGAAATGGGAGAAGGAGAGGGAGTAAGGACTCACAGAGCAAAAACGAAGAAGTAAACGAGAAAGGGAAATGAAAGCACGGAAGTAATGGGAAAGAATGGGGTTCAAATATGGATAAAAAGTTAGCGTCGGTTAAGACCGACAGTTGCAAAGCCGAGATCATAAAGAGCATACTGCAAGTAGGAAGTGGAATTAATACAATGAATTCAAAAGCATTAGCAATTGGCGTCAAAATAGGAAAATATTGTGTCAGATAAAATCGACGTTAGCATGACAGATTTGAGTGGCGTCGAAATAAGAATCGTTTGCATTGGTTGAAACCGACGTGCACTTGATAAACTTAAGGTAGCCTCAAAATAGGAAAAGTTTGCGTCGGTTCAAACCAATGTGAGCCTGACAAACTTCACAATCTTTGCAAGTGGCGTCGAAATAGGAAAATTTTGCGTCGGTTCAAACCGACGTATGTCTGAGAGACATGTCAGTGAATCAATGATTGGATGTGGCGTCGAAACAAGAAAACCTTGCGCGTGCAAAAAAAAAGCCGGAAAATTCCCGCCCAAAATGTTTCAATTTAACCGACGCAGATGACATATGGTGTTGGCTAAAAGTGACAAGAAACAAGCATAAAAAAATTATTAAAATGTATGTTGCTTAAAAGCGACACCATTATTTAAAAATTATTAAAATGTATGTCGGTTATAAGCGACATTAAATGTTTACGTCAGTTAAAAGTGACATAGGCAGTTTATGACGCTTACAAGTGACAGTAAATTTGACGTCATGTTGAGTATAAGGCCCTTTTGTAGTAGTGGTCCTGTGGTGTTTTTTTTAGTAATGCACCTATTATTCCGACAAAAGAAAAGATACTTAGTCTCTAAACTTATCTCAAATGTTCATTGCTCCATGTGATAACAAGTTCATAAACTAATACTCGCGAATTAATTAAATGACCAATGATCCAATTTGACCGAAGTTTTAATGCAAATTTGAGCATGTTCAATGTTCAAAAGTGACACCATCTAATATGCAATGTACAAGCACCATATTAGTTATGTAAAATAGATCAAACTAAAAAACTACACTACTAAAGATGGGCGTCATTGGTCACGGTTGCCATATTGACGAACATGAAGCAACTCAAACACATGTTAGCTGTGCACAATTGCTCAACAACCAATTGCGACATTATGTCGAACATTTGGAGGGCAGTGTCAAATAAGTGCAATGACCTAGAAACTTTTCCTGAATTACTTCACCTTTTATTTTCCTACGGATTTTTTTACTTCTTTTTAGGGGCCTAAGAAGGGCCGTAACTCCCTCTGCATACGAAAGGGGAGGGTGGGGGTGGTATGGCCATATATAAAGTCGAAGTCCCTAGTCTCGATGGAATTATTCAAAATACCGGAAACTCATGAAGACTTAGCCCGTCAACAATCTTGAAGGGCCCCATGTTCTCAACTAGCAATATCCCACAATCGTAGCATGCAGTCCTCTTTAATAAACTGATTTTAAAAGCTAGAAGAGGAGAATTCCATCTTTCTTCTGGATAAGAACAAGGGAGACTAGTGGATTGCAGTAAAATGAACTTTGGACCAAGCTTCAATTCAGCCAAAATATAATTGCTTGCTTAAAACGAAATCCCCAGATATTTTTATCCGGGAACTCAAGCATGAATGTGCATGTAAAAATTTTAGATCATATCCAATGACTTGTGATCCCCAAATGTCAAGTTCGTATCTTTAAATCATGAACATGTACTATTGCAGATTACCTTGAAGTACTTGGACAATGCTCTAGATTAGATTATGTTCAAATACTCTGTAAGAACACGCTACTGGTATGAACCACCCTCCTGACGAAGGGAGAAGAACCAAAAAACAAAACAATCAACATCTAAAATATAGAAATTGAAACAGCAGTTGACATGTTACCAAAGACCAAGGTTGTTTCTCACTGTTTAGATCAGAGTTCGCTCAACCCTTTTCTTAATGATAGCATAGAGTTCCTGTGGAGAAATTTCCCCTCTTCCAATTGTTAATCCATTGATCAGCAACTTGTTCCATTCTTCTTCAGGAGCTGCAACAAATGAAATGTCCAAGAATGAGACAGATCCAACAGACATGAGATCGAAATAAGTAGAGTTTCTGAGTTAACTATTTAGAAATTTAAAACATACTCACTTGTCGTAGTTGCGCATTAACTTATTGATGTGATATAAACCAGCACACAAATTAAACCCTCTTGTTGACAATTGTAGTGTATATGTAAGTAGGGATTGTTCTAGGCCGGGGATTATGAGGGATTGCTAATCTACTCTAAACTGACTTAAAAACACAAAACTAAACTTAAAAACAAAAAACTAGACTCTAAGACTCTTAACTAGACTTATATGACTCAAAACAAGCTAAGCAAACTCAAAACTGCATAAAACAATCAAAAGGACTCAAAACAGACACTAAGACTTACTTTGGATGAAAATTGAATTAATTTTGACTCAAAACACTCAAAAACACAAATTAGGACAGATTCTAACTAATTTAACACAATAAAGTAAAGGAGATTGGGTTTTTGACGAATTTAAAGTAAAAGCAAACAAACTGCAAAAACTAAGTAAAAAGATATGAATTTGGGTGAATTGATGGGTGATAGGCTAGCTAGACGGTTCTTCTCCACACATGACATATATGCATACAAATTGATTTCCAATTATTATTCCAATAAACCATGAATGACAATACCCCAGATTAACCATGAACAACACTAATTAAACCTTATATTTTCCTTAAGTCATTGAATTGGATGGAATACGCATCGGCAACCAAATTATTCTTCAATAGTTCCTTACATGAACAACATAATAGAGATACAATCAAAGATCGTTAAGCTTTGTGAAAATCATAAGCATTGACAAGGCATTCGTAACTATGAATAGCATGATACTTCTGCCATGGATTTTACTTAACACGATCGTGACCGGCGACCTCCACTGCTTGCAAATATAAGTTCATAACGATTAGGTGAAAATCCCTTATATTTTAGCATCAAATTCATGCATGCAAACTAAGTATGCATCCTTAATCAACATACAAGAATAAGTTGTCAACCAAGCAGTTAAGCAAATCACATTCATGTTTTACGAAACAATAATTGGATGCAATCAATTCATATCACATATATGTTCATGGCTTTGAATTCTCCTTTAGCCAAAACAAAATTAGTTCCTCATGTTCGCAATCAAACAAAGAAAACTCAAATTAAACATTGAAAACAAAAGATTAAATACACCTAAGAACGTTCCAACAATCCAATTTTGAATGGCAGGCACGGCTCCAAGGGGTCTTCCTTCCTTTCTCTTTGCAAATCTGCGACAAAAGGTGTGTGTGTGTGTGTGTGTGTATGATAATGGGTTATGATGGATAGGTGGTTCGAAATCTGGTGACGGAAGAATGAATGTATGGTGCGGCTGTGTGTATGGAAGGGATGAATGGCTGAATGGATGGTGAAGGGATGAATGAATGGTGCAGAATTGTGTTTAGGGATGGCTCAATGGTTGAATGGGTGCATGGTGGTTTTTTGGGGTGAATGAATATGGTTTTTGCAGCAGATTGTAGAAAAATAAAGAGAAAAGACAAGGCATTAATTAAATGTTTTTGGGAAAGATTTGGATCCCCCAAATCCTCAAGGAAAAAGGGTAATTAAATCAGAATCCAAGAGAGAAAAGGGAAGAAGGGTGCGGCAAGGAATTGGGAAAGGGAAAGGGACTTCCTTGCACGACAAGGAAGGAAGGAGAAGAAGGGGAAGGAAAGGTGGTGCGGCATTGAGTTTATGAATGGGATTTAGGGTTCTAGAACATATATTTAGGTGTCCCAATATATTTAGGAATCCCTTTGGTAGCTGGAACATAAGTAGGAAAAGATTAGGATTGACTAAGTCAAAATAAGGAAGTTTGACTCATGTTTCCTTCTTTGTAGCTGATTCCTTGTCTTCCAAGTCTTGAATTAATTTCTTCCATCTCTTTAGCATATTCCTAGCCTTTCTTGAACTTCAATTTCGTCCATCGACCTTGCTCCAAGCATGTGCTATCCATTCCAAGCCCAAAACTACTCCAAAATACTCCAAATTGCACTTTCTTGCCACTTTAGTCAATTAGACCTACAAACATACGAAAATAGCTTAAATCACTATAATAAATAGAAACTAACTCACTAAATGCAAGGAAATAAGCTAACTAAGTCGTATAAATATGCTCCTATCACTTATGCAAGAAAACCTTTATCTAGTTGCCCTTCTTGCTCCCTTTGGAATATTTCCTGATGATCAAAAAGGAAAAAGATTAAACACATTGAACAAACAATATAATGAAGAACAACTTTATATTACTGTTTGTTTTTGTTGAGCATTGAACCCAACCAATTTGATACCAGTGGAGAGATCCATAACTTTGCATATTGATGTTTAAAATACCTAATGTGTGGGAGGGGGGTGGTTTAGATTTTCAACATGCCCCGTCGCCCCCTCACATGTGACCAAAGAGAGCCAAAGGCATAGATCAATTATATTAATCCAATGGAATTTGACGTGGATGAATTGTCCACTCCAATACTATGTTAGAGTTGCAGCACGAAACGAAACCAATTGATTCTAGGTGGAGTGGAGATGCCAAAGATTTTTTATCAAGATGCAATCACATGTGCCCTTTTTATATCCAAAATAGAATTGATGAAACATGATTTGAAACTAAATTAATGGCCTAGCCATTTCAGAAAAAGCAAATGACAAATTTACACAGGCAGGAAGGCTTGTTTAGTTCTAAAAACCATCTTCCTAAATATGGAAAAATTGTAAACATCTATACAATCATTATCAAGCCAAAGCAGTAATGCAAGAGAAGCAAGTACAAGTAAAGCTAAAATTTACCCCAAAGGTACACAAAAGGTTGCAAAAAAAAAAAAAAAAAATTCAAATTCTTCCAACCCAATTGCATATTCAACAGGAAGTATTGGCCCAAAGAAAAACATAGCAATAAATTAAAACAAAACAGAAGAAAGAAAAACTCACTTTCTCCATTAACTTAAGAGCCTTAGGATCTCTAGGAGGCCATCGTATTTCTTCTACATCATCCAATACAGGTTTCAGAACCCCTTTAAGGATATCAATAGCTGAATTTATCTTTTCCTACAAGCAAAGGAAAAATAGAATAAAAACTTGTACTGCATTTGAAACACTGGAGATTACAATTTAGCATGAACCCAAAACAAGAATAATCCCCCTTGGATTATGGTGTGTAGAGAAAGAGAGAGAGAGAGAGAGAGAGAGAGCAAGAGAGAGATACACACACACACACACACATACATACATTAGTCTTATGGACAAGGCAATCCACTATGCTCATTATAGATATTGCCAACTCCTTATAGTCTTTCTAAAGAATGCAAAAGATTAAGCCTTCTTTCACAAACTTGAAAAGGAAAGCAGCAAAAACAAAAATATCAGCATAAAAATAGAAATAACAAAGTTCAAAACCGTGCTTTATCATCCTCCGATTTACAGGTATCAGTTCTTGCCGCAAGCCGTATCCAAAAACCCTCGTTAAACGCCAAGACATTTTCAACAACAAGCTTTTGAAGTTGTTCACAAATCATAACCAAATAAGAATTTTAGTGGTAACTTTATTGGTGGAAGTCAATGAAAGCTGCATTGAAGTCTCAAGTAAAGAAATCCATATTTAATCAAACAAGGCATATCCCAAAACCCCTTTTTCCCCACATGCTCTATAAGATTAAAATTTTATATTATCATACATAAAATGAAAACTAGAAACTGCATAGAAATTCAAAGGATAATTCAAATAGCATTCACAGGGTTACTTTTTTCGTATCATACATACAGAATTTATTAAGTACATATCTTAGACCTTCACAGACACTACCAGAAAAAAGGCTATTGAAAGAATTGCCTTTACGGTCTTATCTCACGAATCTTAAAAATTTGAAACAAAGACCTGTTCTTACTACTGCTATTTGTGCGTTTAAAATTATAATATTAACTTGGTCCCATCCTATGTATCTTCAAATTTTCAGATATACTCATTACTAGTATTACTTAAGATGATGATAGAATAACTTCTATAACTAGTTTATAGTCTCAATACCACAGAGACAGGACAATGTCAAGTAAACAAATCCAAATAAGTTTAATTTGTTGCTAAAATGGAAATCATTGATAGAAGTAATTTAAACAAGACATCTACGTACTTCAATTGGATTTAAATCCCTCAGTTTGTCTATTAGCCTATCCACTTCTACAGTCTTTCTGAATGCTTCTTCAACATCTTGATTCGCTGCACAAATCAAAGTTCTCCTGTTTTATTAGATCGAAACACACAATTTTACTATTGAGTATTGTTCGCTCCATTAGCCAGAATCCTGGACAGTGGAACTATAAAATGGAACAAAACATGTTAGATTCTAGAGGCACACAGAAAAGCAATGACTACGGAAATAACGATGAGGATATCAGAAATCAAAGTGTGGCGGGTTATCAATTATCAACTTCTTACAAATGTCCCACATTGTAAAGTCAATTATCATCTCACAGTTCCCACATTGAAAAAAAAAAAAAAAAAAAAAAAGAACATGTTAGCATAAGTGCTATAAATTATCATACATCTTTTGCAAGATGATTTTATAATGACAAGTTCTATTCTCCTGTTGGGGCATGCCATTAAATTATCAAATCAAATATCAAGTAAAGTAAGAGCATGAGTTCAAATGCAAATGCAAATGCAATGATGGAAAACCAAAAGAAAATCATTACTGAAGGCCAGGAGAAAAACTAATTACCTTTTCTTCAAACCCGTATGATTGCTTGAACCGAACGGCTTTGGCCTCTGCAACATCCCCACAACATCCCATTTCTTGAGAAATGATGTTGTTAAACCAATGTAGCAAAGCACCTACTCAAAATATTACAGAAAAAGAAAACCCACAAACTGTCATCAAATATTGAAAGAGAAATTACCAAAAACGACAAAAATTAGCAAAAAACATACAACAGTTAGCTTCATGTATTCTTTATACTACATTTTATCTAAGCTTTATTAGCTTTTATACAAGGAGATTGGAAATGGGTTTTGGAAAAACAAAAAGTAAAGAAGACTTTGTAAAAAGAAGTTACCTGGTAGGAGTGAGAATGTGAATAGGAGCATCGGTGAAATTGTACGGACAAAGGCGCGGGTGTGAATAGTGATGAAGGAAGCTCGTATGGTACGGACTGTGGCGGGAGAGAGGAGGGGCCATTAATGGCCGTTCAAGTTTGTATATCAAGAAACAAAAATATTTTTTCTTAAGTTATCGCTTTGTGGGGTTGAATGGATAAGAAGCGTTTGGGCCTATTACCATTAAAGAATGCTTTATTAATCGCCCATCTCATCAAGCCCGAGCTTTGAAAAGGGCTTGTACCAAAGTATCCAAACCAACCATTTTCATAAGAAGCTATTGTGGCAAATTAGTGATATTCTTCTGCATTTGTATTTGTAAGTAAAAAGTTTTAGTGGGTTCGACTTACTCCTTGTTTTAATTCTGGTTATTAATTCTCTCTCAATTTTCTCAATCCAATAACTCGGAAAACAACAAAAGAGTGTGTAAGGTAAAAAAGAGTGTTCATAAATCATTTTCCGGCTCAAAATGTTTGCCACAACAAGGAATAATGGTGGGCGGGAACATTTATATTTGCATTCGAGATCTTATGTTCAATTCTCCCCCACCCACTATCTCTTGTAGAAAAGAAATTCATAGGGGATGTCAACATAGGCAGATGAAAAAAATAGGACAACTGCGTGATACACCAAAGTTAGTCTTTAAACTTTTGAAGGTGTTTTTAACGATGACAAATGGTGGTGCTCGACACTCAAAGTTGACATAATAAAATGTGCCCATTTTTAAGGGCATGTAAATATATGTAATACCTATTTTATCTACTAGCAAATGACCACTTAGAGTATCTCCAATCATTTTATATATATTTAAAGTGAAATTTTAACTTGTAGAAATAATACTCTTTGTATTGATGTGTGAAAAATATTACAATACAGAAAGGGTTCTACTAATTTCTATTTAGGTAGGAAACTTACTCACTAGTGACAACTGAAAATTACATTCCTATAATATATGCAATCAAAAGGAAAACGATTCGGGATTAATTTTCTTTAATCTAACTCCCCACACCCAACCACCCGCAAACTGGACGCTCTTGATCTGACAAGTTCAGAACAGAGCTAATGATAACGAGGCTGGAGAGCTTTGGTGAGAAGATTAACAAGCTGATAAGCGGAAGAGATGTATCATACCCTTTGATTGCCAAGGGCTGGTTTTTCACAGACAAGGTGGTAATCAAGTTTAACATGCCGAGTACAAGCATGATGAACAAGATTAGCCTCTAAATAGGTGGCACTGAGGTTAGCACAATGTAAGAGTACATGAAAAGATAGACAACAAGCTCACCAACCAAAAAGCAAAGTCAAGTCATCTTGGCACATGCATGTGCAAGAGAGCAGTACTCTAATTTAGTACTAGAGCGAGACATAGTAGGCTACTTCTTGGAACACCACGATGTAAGGTTAGAACCAAGGTAGATAAGATAGCCAATGGTGGAGCAACATGAGTCAAAATAGCCCGCCCTATCAACATCGAAATATGCAACCAAGTAGCAAAAGAATGTTGTGGACGAAGATGGATGTTGAAGTCAAGAGTCCCTTTGACATAACGTAATATGCGCGTGGCAGTAATGAGATGAGTAGTCCGGGAAGAGCTCATATACTGGCAATGATGTTGGCAAAGAAGGCAATATCAGGACAAGTGAGATGCTAGAGAGAACCAACCAACTTAAGATACATTGTTGGAGAGAAGCGTGAAGGCAGGTTTGTAGGAAGCCATATCAAACTTTTGTAAAAGATCATGAGCATACTTCGGTTAATGAATATGAAGACTAGTGGAGTCACGTGAGACCTATAAACAAGAATAGCAATAAACTGGTCAAGTAAGTCAAATGAATTGCTAGTGAGCAGAATGTCATTATCATCAAGTAGTAGAAAATGGTGTTTAAACATTGATAAAAAAAAAATAAAAAAAATAGATAAGTCTGCAGGACTTTGAGTGAAGCCAAGATGGAATAAGAAAGAGCTAATTTGCTCGAGGAGCCAACTTCAGACTATAAAGTGACTTTTGAAGACAAACAAAATGAGGGCGAGCATGATCCACAAAGACAAGAAGCTAGGCCATTAAAATCTTCCTAGAGAAACTAAAGTAAAAAAGCATTTTTGACATATAATTGACGCTAAGGCCAATTTCGAGACAAGGCTTAAGACATTCTGAATTGGTCAATTTGGCAATAGGGCTAAAGGTCTCTATATAATCAATGTCAGGACGTTCATGAAAACCCTTTGCCACTAAGCAAGCTTTATAGAGGTCAATAGAGTCATCTAATTTTTGTTTAATATGAAACACCTATTTGCAACCAATAATGTTTTGCCCAGGTCGAGGAGGAATAAGGGACCAAGTTTATTTGCGGAGAAAAACATTAATTTTCTCATTCATAACTAAACGCCATTCATGATTTCGTGATGTTTAGAGGCCTAAGAATAAGAACTAGGTTCATCAAAATTAATAGATGCTAAAAGAGCATGTGAAAGAGGATACCCCACAATGCCATTAGTGCGAGTTTTGGGTTTGGAGATTCCATTGCTAAGGCGGGTGACCATTGGATGGGTCAAAGTTGAAACACCTGGAGTAGTAGGCAAGGAAAAGAGTTGAACTGCAAAAGAAGAAAATTTTGTGCTAATCAGCTCAGTGGTGTCGTTGTCTAGAGAGTGCGCTCGGCTTAGCTCGCATCAGTAGAAAACTGATGAGAGGTCTGTCGACTTAGTTTCGGGCGGTTCACATTAACTAGAGTCGTCTCTAGTGTTGTCATCATTGAATCAAAATGATGCAGCACGAGCGTAGAAGGGATACTAGGGTAAGCCCTTGAAGAACAATGTTTTGGAATCCACCAGATTTTGGGAGAAAATCGCAAAGTTGATTTGAATAATTCTTGAATGATGCATTAATTTGGGAGCCAAATGGCTTAAATAAACTCAATCACAGCCTCTGTGGAAGCTCAGGGATCTTAGGAAATTAAAAGACATGCATTGGGACGGAAATTAAAAAGTTCAAAATTTATTACAAACTTTATTTTGTGGTTTTGGAAGTCTAAGCAATAGTTTTGGCATTGAACACAAAAAACTCATTAATGAGTCTTGTTGCCTTTCTAACATCAGAATATTTCTTGTTACCTTTTATGTCGCCATATTGATTGAATCCAATATTTCTGAACTTATTCTTCTTTTCCAATCAAATATTTTATTTTCTTTGTTTTTTTCATCAGAATTGACCCATGTCTTGTCCTACATCACAAATCAAACAACACCTAAAGTTCAAGGGGCAAACATATAGTTAGGTTTTCTACTATGGACTTGAAAATTTGGGAATCAAACTCATACACTTAGTGTCACATCCCGGCCCAAGCCCCCACTACATCCCGGGCTCAACTCCACTGTAGCACGATATTGTCCGCTTTGGGACCCTACCACACCCACACGATTTTGTTTCTGGGAACTCAGACGAGAACTTCCCAGTGGGTAACCCATCATGGGATTGCTCTCGCACAAACTTGCTTAACTTCGGAGTTCCTAAGGAACCCAAAGCCCGTGAGCTCCCAAAAGGCCTCGTGCTAGGTAGAGATGAGAATATACATATAAGGCTTATAGGATCCTCACCCCTGGGCGATGTGGGATGTAACAATCCGCCCCCCTTAGGGGCCCGACGTCCTCATCGGCACACATCCGGCCAGGGATTAGCTCTGATACCAAACTGACACACCCCAACCTAGATTGAGGCGTGCTGGCCAGCACGCCTCGATCTAGGTTGAGGTGTGTCACTTAGTCAGAAAATTGAAGTCTAATTTTTTTTTAGTCTTAAATGTACCCATTCTTAGATATACCAAATTGTTATATGTAAAATGTATCATTTTTTTAATATACAATGTACTCATTTTTTTGTATAAAATCCATTCAATTTTTTTCTAATCTATTTTTTTAACTTATATGGATACATTCTATTTCATTGATTTGAGAATGTATCCATGTAAAGTATAATCGAAGAAATTTAATAATGTTATTAAGCCTAATATCTTCCTTTTTTATTTATTTATTTATTTATTTATTTTGTGGTTTTGAAATATGTATCCACTTCTTGGTACAATTACTAGAACCATCTTTGTCAACCAAAAGAATGTGAAAAGACTATTTAGTCTTCTATCACAATAAAAAAGTTAAAGGCAGTAACGTAATATTCTCAAAACAAAATTTTGCTTTTTTTTTTTTTTTGTTTAAACCTCATCTACATGTGATTTTAGCATCTCTAATTTCAAAAAATTAAAAAATAAACCTCTCTCTCTCATCCACTCTCACGTTCTCTCTCACTTGAGAAAAAAAAATTTCACACACAGTATGTGTGTGGGCATATACTAAAATACATAATAAAATCATATAGTGTAGTTAGTCCATAATTTTTTTTCTTTTAAATTTTTGTAGTGTGGAAATCTTAACATGTGATGTGAGTACTTAATTGGGAACGAATTGGTGGTGAAGGCATGGAGGCATGGTCATTAGGATGATCGCACAACTCACAGTTTTTCAACTTTGTCATGGTTTGTGTCACCTCTATACATGAAATCACCATCAGATTAGCATATAAGTTGGCAGTGCAGCTCCGAGCTTCAAATCTCTCTTCCATGGAAAAGGGAAACTAAAACACAAGTTCCAAATATAATAGTTTTTTCATTTACTTCGTTAAGGTGCTCGACCAGCTAAATCTCTTACACGTATCATGGGGTCCATACCTAATAATTAGAAGGTATTTGAGCTAGAACCCTCTCATTTAAACTTTCTCGCTTTCGGTCTCATCATGTACAGTTGCATGATAATCTAATATATCAATGCAAAAATCAACAACATACAAAATTATTTAGTCATCTAATTGTTATCCAATACAAATGTTGTTCAATAAACATTAAAGTTTTCACAATGGTAACCAAATGGTTAAGCGCTTTCTGATTAGATTGTTTTTTACATAGTTGATATTTAAATAGTAATTAAATGGTTAAATCATTTATAAATCTAATCATTATACAAAGTTACAAGATGATGAAAAAACCAAAAAGATAAAAAGAAAAGTTTGTACTTAAGAACGCGATTATTCGTATACCGTTCTCCTCGTCACCAAAATACCTTGTTTTTAAGTATAAACCTAAACTGACGGTTCACCAACCCAAATAGACAATTTGCATGGTATACTGTTTTTGGAGTTCCGTAAAGTTTTTGCTCAACTTTAACACTTTATGGGGGTCACAAAAGTAGTGCACCCAAAGTGATCAAAAAGTTCACAAAATATATTGTTTTGCAGAGTTAAACTAGAGAAATTATTATTTAAATTATATTATGTAAATTACATGACATGATAAATAACAATTTGATTTATTTACTAATTATCAACTGAAACATTATGTTATCTATCATAATCTCTAAAAATTAATTTTTCATAGTATTTTAATGCTAAAAGTGTATAATTAAGATATTAAAAAATTTGTGACAAGCACACAATTTGAGTGGTGAGTAAGTGAGTACTTTTTCACATGGTATGTCATTAACAAACACCCAACAAGATCCTCTTCAGATCTTTTTGGTGAGGATCCTAGAGATTTGTGAATTGCATCCTTTTATCATATATCGTGTGATCAATTTTTATCAAGTACTGTTTATGTTTATTTCTAAATAAAAATATTTAAAATGATTTTTGACCGTACAATGTACGATAAACGGATACGATTCACAGATTCTTGAGATCCTCACAAAGAGGATCCGGCTAGAATCCAGACTCCAAAAACACAAACACATTCTGTCATTCACCCAGTCTCTTCTTCAGTGGGGGAAGAAACTTTAAACAATTTTGTAAAATAAGGTATCTCCTTATTATTCATGCTCCAAAATACCATCCATGTGAGGACGTATTGGAACTTTACAACCAGAAAATAATAATACTCGATTATCAAAATGATGATAATAACTATATAGAAATGTTGTCTTCGTAAATCAAGAAATATTGTCATTCGCTAATGAATTTGAGATCAAATGCGGAGAGTAATGAGTGCGTGCACTCACTTTTGTTATATAATCTTGAAATTAAATTCAAGAATGAATGAATTTTTATAGTTCAGCTATAACAGTATGTCTCACTTAATGATGTCACTTCTATACAATCTAATTATTGTACAGTTACATAAGATCTCTCCATGCATGACTTAACTGTTAAGTCACAAATTAAAACGTACCTTGAAAATTTTAAATATTTTATTATCAAACAATCAAGAAAACGATGATTATAATTGTAGAAAAAGGTATGTAGGCTAAAAATTATATTTGTTATTGATACATGAATGTGGAAAAATGGAAGAGAATGCAAATGGAAGAGAATGCAAATGGAAGAGAATGTTTAATTTTTTCTCATTGTGTTTCTCTACAAGATTACAAGGATATATATACATGATACAAGTGTGTAGGTAGAACAAGGTAGCCGTCCTAGTGTGTAGGTAGGACGACTGTAGAGGACAAGGTAGCCGTCCTAGTGTGTAGGTAGGACAAGGTAGCCGTCCTAGTGTGTAGGTAGGACAAGGTAGGACGGCTGTAGGACGGCTTGACGG
The DNA here is from genome assembly GCF_041283825.1 of Pyrus communis. Taxonomy (NCBI): domain Eukaryota; kingdom Viridiplantae; phylum Streptophyta; class Magnoliopsida; order Rosales; family Rosaceae; genus Pyrus; species Pyrus communis. The sequence continues at coordinate 29,307,117 of NC_142569.1, forward strand.
CTGTAGGACGGCTGTAGGACGGCTTGACGGCTGTAGGACGGCTAGTGTGTAGGTAGGACAAGGTAGGACGGCTGTAGGACGGCTTGACGGCTGTAGGACGGCTTATTCTTCCAATAATAATATTATATACAATTACACAAGGACTCCAACCATATTCCTTATTTGTCTAACACTCCCCCTCAAGTTGGAGAGTGGATGTCAATAACTCCCAACTTGCGTAACATACCCGAAAACTTTTCTTTCCCAAGAGGTTTGGTAAACAAGTCTGCCAACTGTTGTGCCGTACCCACATGCTTGGTCTCTATTGTGCCATCTACAATCTTATCTCGTATAAAGTGACAATCCATCTCAATGTGACGAGTTCGTTCATGAAAAACAGGATTGGCAGCTATATGTAACGCTGCTTGATTATCACAAAATAAAATGGAAGGACCATCCAAAGGAATGTTCAAATCCTTCAACAAAAAACGAAGCCAAACTATCTCGCAACAAGCACCTGCCATGGCCCTATATTCTGCCTCTGCTGAAGAGAGCGAAACGGTTTTCTGTCGTTTCGTCCGCCAAGAAATCAAAGAACCGCCCAAGAATACACAATACCCAGTAGTCGAACGGCGAGTGATAGGGCAACCTGCCCAATCAGAATCACAAAACGCAGTTAACTTGGTCTGGTTGTCAGAACGAAATAATAAACCTTGACCTGGAGTAGCCTTCAAATAACGAACAATACGAAGCGCAGCATCCATATGAGATATCCTTGGCTCGTGCATAAAACGGCTTAGAACATGCACAGAATAGGTGATATCCGGCCGAGTGATAGTGAGATATATTAACCGACCTACTAATCGTCGATACTTTTCAGGATCCTTGAGAAGTTCTCCTTTATCAGATAATTTTGTGTCATCCATAGGAAAAGCAATGGGTCGTGCTCCCAAAAAACCATAGTCCTTGAGAATCTCTAATGCATACTTGCGTTGAGAAATATAAATCCCTTGTTTGGAACGAGAAACCTCAATACCCAAAAAATATTTTAAATCACCAAGGTCTTTTATCCGAAAATGATCACGGAGAAAAGACTTCAGAGACTTAATGGCACTAGCATCATTGCCTGTAATCACAATATCATCCACATAAATGAGCAAAGCTGTGAAAGAAATACCAGACTTTTTAGTGAACAATGAATAGTCAGCTTTGGATTGTTGAAAACCGGCAGAAATGATGGCACTAGTGAATTTGGAAAACCATTGACGAGAAGCCTGCTTAAGACCATAAAGTGACTTGTGAAGGCGACACACAAGATTCTCCCCCTGTCGCCGAAGACCAGGAGGAGGAGACATATAGATTTCTTCATGTAAGTCACCATGTAAGAAAGCATTATTAACATCAAGCTGATGAAGAGACCAAGACTGACTAGCAGCAAGAGCAAGAAGACAACGCACCGTAATCATCTTAGCAGTAGGAGAAAAAGTGTCATGATAATCAATACCTTCAGCCTGAGTGAAGCCTTTAGCAACCAAACGAGCTTTGTAGCGGTCAATAGAGCCGTCGGAATTGTGCTTGAGTTTGTACACCCACTTACAACCAATGGGAATTTTGCCAGGGGGCAAGGAAGTTAAAGTCCAAGTACCATTAGCATGTAAAGCTTGAAGCTCCTCAGTCATAGCACGTTGCCAATTGGGGTCAGTGGCAGCCTCGGCAAAGGAAGAAGGCTCCACAGTCCGACTGACAGAGTTAATGTAAGAAAAATGCCTGGGAGAGTAACGATGATAAGAGAGAAAATTACAAAGTGGATATCGCGTACCTTGTGTAGAACCGGGTTGCGAAGTCGAAGATGGGTGGGATGGCAGAATCACCTGCGAGCAAACGTAGTCTTTTAAATAGGATGGAGGTTTATGGGCACGGGAAGAAGTGCGGGGAAGGGGAGGAACGGGTAATGGGGCAGCAAGGGAATCTGTGGGAGGCGTGGAAGGGGAGGAAGGTGGAGGAGGGTGAGGCGTCGGGGCAGGAAGGGGTGGGTTATATGTAAAGTCCAGAGGGGGTGGGATGGGTAGGGTAGGCGAAGAGCAAGGGATAGGAGGGTGAGAAACGGCATAAGGGAAAGTAGTTTCGTGAAAGATGACGTCTCGACTAGTGAAAATGCGGTGATTGTCGAGATCGTAAAGGGTATAGGCCTTTTGTCCATGAGGATAACCGAGAAAAATGCAACGATGAGCCCGAGGGGAAAATTTGGTGGTGGGAGTGACAGAGGTGGCATATGCCAGACAACCAAAGACGCGGAAGTGGTCATAAGATGGGGTTTTCGAAAAGAGAACCTCAAATGGGGATTTATGATGGAGAAGATGGGTAGGGAGACGATTGATGAGATAAGTAGCGGTAAGAACACATTCCCCCCAAAACTTGATAGGAAGATGAGATTGAAAACGAAGGGCGCGAGCGGTTTCAAGAAGATGACGATGTTTTCTTTCAACAACGCCATTTTGTTGGGGGGTATAAACACAAGAAGTTTGTAAAAGCACCCCATGATCAGAGAAAAAACTACGAAGAGATAAAAATTCACCACCATTGTCAGTACGAATGCATTGGATGGTAGTGCGGAATTGGGTAGTGACATAAGCAAAAAAATCCTTAATTAATTGTTGAGTGTCAGATTTATGTTTCATGAGGAAGACCCACGTAAAGCGAGAAAAATCATCCACAATGGTTAAGAAATAATGAGCACCAGAAAGAGAAGATTGACGATTCGGGCCCCAAATATCACAATGAATTAAAGCAAAAGGGAAAGTTGATGAAATTGAACTCAAAAGAAAAGGTTGACGAGTTTGTTTTGCCAACGGACAAACATCACAAATATGACTAGAATCAAAAGTACAATTAAGAGAGCTAGATGCTAAAGCTTGCAAACGAGTGGAGGAGGGGTGACCTAGACGCCTATGCCAGAGGGAGGAGGGGATGGTAATGATGTTGCAGAGAGGTTGACGGGTGGGGAGAGAAGAGGTAAGAGCCACAAGGTAATACAGATCGCCACGTCGCTTACCCACACCAATCATCGCCTTCGAAACCAAGTCCTGCAAAACACACCAAGAAGGAAAGAAGGTTATGGAACACGATAATCCATCTGTAAGTTTACCAACCGATAAAAGGTCCACTCGGAAATTAGGGACACATAAAACATCATTCAAAGTAACTGATGAATTTAAAGGAAGAGTGCCGGTAAAAGTAATGGGAGCGGAAGCACCACTAGGCAAAGAAACAGGCGGCAAATGTGAAGGAGAACGATTAACCAAACATGAAGCGGAAGAAGTAATATGATCCGTAGCACCACTGTCAAGAATCCATTGACCATGACGAGAGGTGACAGGTAACAAACCTTGGGCAAAATCAGTAGTGAGCACGGCATTGGCCTGAGGAGGGGTGGTGGTGTCACGTAGAGCAGCTAGAACACGGGAGTGCTGCTCGGCAGAGAGGTCAGGCATGGCAAGCTGCAAGTCATGCAAAGTGGGCTGGGCCCCGTGCACTTGGTGGGTCGCTGGAGTAGAAGAGGAGGCGGGGGCCTGGGTGCCTTGCACGTGATGGGCCTGGGTGAAATTATGGGGCCGGGAAGCAGAAAACCGTGGTTGCCGGGGAGGACTGGAAGGTGCATGGCTGCGGGAAGAACTGGAAGCAGTGGCACGGCGCGGTGGTCGCCACGGTTGGCCATGGAGGGGATGGCCAACGGGATAGCCATGAAGTTTATGGCAGGTGTCTCGGGTATGATAATCAAAATTGCAGTAGGTGCAGTGGAGGGGAGGACGAGCAGAGGAGGGACGGGACGGGCCACGAACAGCCATGGCAGCAGGTTGATCGACAGAGCGGAGGATGCCCAGGGAGCGTTGTTTTTCAGCTTGAGAAACCGAGGAACAGGCCTGACGAACAGTGGGAAGGGGATTCATTAAAAGAATCTGGTCACGAACAGCAGCAAAGGATTCGTTGAGGCCCATTAAAAATTGCATGAGTTGTTGACGGTCATGCTTGGCGTTGCAAGAGCACGTGCAGCCATCATTATAAGAAGCAAGCTCATCCCAGAGAGCTTTCAGGCGAGTAAAATAGGCGGAGATAGAAGAAGAACCTTGAGAAATTGTAGCAAGTTCCCGGTTGAGTTGGAAGATGCGTGGAGCATTACTCTGAGAGAAGCGTTCGCGAAGATCATCCCATACAACTTGGACAGAGGTGGAAAAAAACACAGATTCTTGAAGGTCAGGTTCCAAGGAATGCAGAAGCCAAGAAAGAATCATGTCATTGCAACGACGCCAAGCCGCGTAAGCATCAGGGTCGTCGGAGGAAGAAGGTTCTTGGATATCGCCAGTGATGAAACCAAGTTTATTCTTGGCACTCAAGGAAAGCTGCATGCCACGGGCCCAGGATGTGTAGTTATCACCATTCAACTTCTTGGATACAAGGACAAGATTCGGGTGGTCGGAATGATGAAGGGAAAAAACACCATCGGAAGAAGAAGAGTCAGCCATGGGAACGGCAGAGAAAGCTGCCGAAAAAAAAAAATTAGGGCTAGGGTTATAAACCTGCTCTGTATACCATGTAGAAAAAGGTATGTAGGCTAAAAATTATATTTGTTATTGATACATGAATGTGGAAAAATGGAAGAGAATGCAAATGGAAGAGAATGCTTATGGAAGAGAATGCAAATGGAAGAGAATGCTTAATTTATTATCATTGTGTTTCTCTACAAGATTACAAGGATATATATACATGATACAAGTGTGTAGGTAGAACAAGGTAGCCGTCCTAATGTGTAGGTAGGACGGCTGTAGAGGACAAGGTAGTCGTCCTAGTGTGTAGGTAGGACAAGGTAGCCGTCCTAGTGTGTAGGTAGGACAAGGTAGGACGGCTGTAGGACGGCTTGACGGCTGTAGGACGGCTAGTGTGTAGGTAGGACAAGGTAGGACGGCTTGACGGCTGTAGGACGGCTTATTCTTCCAATAATAATATTATATACAATTACACAAGGACTCCAACCATATTCCTTATTTGTCTAACAATAATGACCAAAGATATGATGCGGAGATTATGTTTGATCTCTCTCTTATATTTTGATGCTTGCATACAAATCGCAAATCTTTTGGTGATAAAAGAGGAATACAAGACCACAAGTTGCATGTCTTTCACGTTCTTTAAGTTTAATGATTCAGACAAGATCATCCATATCAAAGCCTGACAAAGTGTTATTTTGTCCTCTACTGATTTTCCCATTTCTTTATTTATTTGCAAATCTTTCCCAGAACTTTGTTTTCTGCTTTCCCATCATGCTACAACGTGCATATGGTCAATGCACGATAGGGTGGTGGGAGAGCTGCCAGCCATCACCATTTCACTTCTCTTTTGTGTCTTCAATCCCTGAAGTTTTAGTTGAAACTTCCTCACAAAATCACATTATCTATAGTATATATTACAATTTAATTGCTTATAATTAAACGCTAAATTCTATAAAATTTTCGAGCGTCTATTCAAAAAATGCATTTGTCTAAACAATACAGAATGCTCATAATGAAGAAAGTTGAAATTTCATCTTACAACAAATTACCCAAAAAATACCGGATGCTCATAATGAAGAAAGTTGAAGTTTCTTTTATTATTGTATTACAAGGGATCGACCTCTTAACATATTCTAGTTTTAAAAGTCTCACTCGTCTCATCCCCTATGCTGATAGAAAAATTAAATAAAAACTAGGCTTCTAGTTTGCTTCAAAATCATGCCTTTTTAATTCGTGTATTGAATAAAATACCATTTCCCTTCTAGTTTGGAATGCCTTTTCGTTTTCTAGTCTATTTCATTTACTCATATAAAGTTTGTTTGGAAAGTACTTGAAGTGCATTTTCTAAAAAATAAATTTGTTGAAAACACTTAAAATACTCTTTTAGAATTAAATTGTAATTAAATTTCAAAATAATCTCTCTAAAAAAAACTTTCAGTCATTTAAAAATATTTTTTAACCCAACAACAATTGGAGATGGTGTGGGAACCAACAAAGCGCCTTTCATCAATTTGATTCAATGCCACTTGCCAGATTGTGCATATCTATATCCAGTTTAGTATTGCGTCTTTATGGTTTCTTCTCCCTTTTGCACTTTTTGCTAATATTAAATGGAAAAATACTTGTGTTCATATGCTTATTATGATTAATCGGGTTTTACAGTACATGCGTCATAATCAAAATTGTTCATATTTTTATCTTAAATAAAAAGTTATCTTTATGCACAAGTAATCAAAGTGAAAATCATTTAGTAATTAAGTTGCAACAAATAACTTCAAAATTTGTCCAACCAGTTCATCCTTATGATGAACTAATGCAAATGATAACTGAATGGCTTCTAATTTGATTGATTTTATTTTTTTTAAGTTGATTATTAGACAATGATAACGACTATGAAGGGCTTTTGTCCTGACATTAGTACTTTAAAATAAATAAGAAAAAATGATAATGAAAACGCTAGGATGACCATACTTTTTAGATTATATTTTATAAATTACATTACATGGCAGTTCATGGTAATGATAAACACACATCATTTTTATTCTCCTACACATTTAAGCTTAATCATGTCTCTTATTTTCGTTTAATTTATTTAGTCTGATGACTATAAATATATAAAAAATGATGCATGAGAGGTCCAAAAATGTGTTTGAAAATTAGCCTTATAAACAAATTACAAGTGAGTAGACAAGTACACTCAAAAAATATTAAATATAATCAAGAATATGAAATTGTAACTCCAGCTCTAAAAATGGTGATTATACAGTTAATTGTTATTGCAGGGAAGTTCTACATGTATCAAAAATTGACAATCATCAACGCACGAATAACAAATGAAAAAGCAAACCTCTAACTAATTGATAATTAACTCTGGTCTCCCATGAGCTAACAATATTGCTCCATCCACATCACCTCTCCTCTTTTCTTGCATATAATATATTCTTTAGGATAAAGGGGGGATTAACCTCTCTGGCTCTTGTCGCTCACTCTCTCTCTCTCATTCTACTATATTAAGAGAGAGGTTAGGATGAATGTGTGTGTGTGTGTGTGTAAAGCCTCCCCTCCCATCTCCAAAAGCTCCCAAATATTCTTTCTTTTCTTTGATGGAATATCATTAGACTTTACTCAAAGAATCGAGAAACAAATACACACACAATAATACAGTGGGGAGAAAGAGACATCAGTTCTGTGAAAGAAGTTCTTAGCTGTTATCTCACTTTCTCATCAGCTAAATGCCCAAAAGCCCATACTTGTTCTTTGTCTCCATTCATTGTCTCCCATAACATTTCCTTTCCCACCCCATCACCAACTCAGTTAAAACAACTACTCAAACACTCAGCTATATCCAGCAGCTGCACTTCCAGAGAAAATTAATATAGAGATTATGAAGATCCAGTGCGACGTGTGTGACAAAGAAGAGGCAACTGTCTTCTGCTCTGCCGATGAAGCCGCTCTTTGTGACGTCTGCGATCGCCAAATTCACCATACAAACAAACTTGCCAGCAAACACAAGCGCTTCTCTGTTCTCCACCCAACTTTCAAGGATTCCCCTCTTTGTGATATCTGTCAGGTTAGTACTAGATGCATTCTTTCTCTATAAAATTACTGGGAAGTGATTTTCACCCTCCCATTTCTCCCCATGCACTCCTTATTTTTCTAGCCTTTCAATTTGATATAAGCCTTTGGATTGAATAAATCAAAGATAATCGAGGAACTATAGTATGGGAGGGGCGCAGTTGGAGAAAACAAGAGTCTGAAAATCACTATCCAAATTCCAAATTATATTGATTCTTAAATATTTTGTGCTTGGTTGTAGGAAAGGCGAGGATTCCTCTTTTGTCAAGAAGATAGAGCAATTCTCTGCAGGGAGTGTGACCATTCGATTCACAAATCGAACGAACACACACAGAAACACAGCAGGTTTCTTCTCCCGGGTGTCAAGCTTTCTGCGGCTTCTTCTTTGTATCCAACTTCATCAGCCTGCTCCAACTTCCCCGAAGTTATGACCGCAAAAATTAATGATGCAAGAGCCTCAAAGTCATCCACAAAGAGACAGAGAACAGTTTCGCCTAACAAAATCTTGAGTTCTCCTTCTCCTTCGTTATTGGAACAACCAATCTCATCTTCGTCAGGCAAGAAGGTAGAAGAGAATTATTGTTTCAATGACTATGGTTCGGGTTCGACGAGCAGCATATCAGAGTATTTGATGGAGAAGCTCCCCGGGTGGCATGTGGAAGACCTTGATTTTTCATATGATCATTCCAATGCTTTCTGTGAGGTTGGAAGTGCACATTACCTCTAGAGGGGTTCTTTTTCTTCCTCTTTTTTATTTTTTTATTTTTTTTTATTTTTATGTCTTTTGTTTGAAAAACCAGTAGAAGGCCATTTTGTTGGTGATGTGTATATTTGCCAGTTGTCATGGCCAATTTTGATTATGTAAGTTGTGGGATTTGCTGCCTTTAGTGAAGCAAGATCTTCCAAACAACATAAGTTTTTTTTCTCATCAGATGATTTGGCCATCTGGGTACTTGAGGTTTCACTTGTTATTGGCAACTTTTTGGCAAATGGTTTTACTTTGTTAAGGTGATTTGCTACCTCAGATATTGAGGGCGAGGTCTTCCCTACTAAGGGCTTAAGGCCTGTTTAATTTGGCCTCTATATAAGGTGATAATGAATATCTCACTCACTTTACTTATTACCTTCATACAACTAATTACTTTAATGTTATACTTAGTTACAAATTCATGCAACCAGACTTCGCTTTCAAATGAATTTACTTAAGGTTGTTTGGTAAACATTTCATTTTTCAGTTTTGAGTTTTTTTTGTTTTTTTTAAATTAAAAACATATTTGGTAACTACTTTCATTTTTCAGTTTTCGAAAGCATGAAAAAACTAAAAACTAAAAATAAAATAGTTATCAAACGCTTTGATCGTTCACAATCTGCAAAACAATAAAATCAAGAAACATAAAACAATAAATCCCCAGGCCCATCTCCCTTCACCACATTCATTGTATATCGTGCAAACATTAATTATTTTAAATTTTAAAATTAAACATAAATAGTACCTAACAAAAATTGATCGCACGATATACGATGAATGGTCGCAATCACGGATCTCTAAGATCCGGTCGTCCATCCCCACATCCCACACCAAAAAGTAAATACCCAAATCCCGAGCCGCACCCCATTTGCATTTGATTTGATTTTTGTGATTGTCATAGATTCTCTTCTCTATTACATGCATACCTAAGAATTTAAAACCATACGAATTTCTAAATAAGTATTTTAATTCTGTTAATTTTCAATGGGTCAATAATTAATTTAGTAATTGAGAATTGTTATTAGCACTTCAAAAATCTCATTCCACACTCAATTAGGAAAGAAAAATACACTTGTGAGAAGTGTAGAATAAGACTTTTGAAATGCCAATAACAGTTCCCTAGTAATTAAGTGGCTAAAGTTGCAAGCATACGACAACACATTCATCATATTGGCTAAATTGAAAATACATTTACCAAAATAGAGTCTCGATAGAAACACAATGACAAAAAGAGTTAATAACCTTAAAGTTTTAATATGATGTTGGTTGTTCTAGAGCATTCCTTATCTTGTTATGGCAATATTGATGCTTTGCTTTTGCAAGTCTACGCAAGTTTTTTAAGAAGAGTATTTTTTTAATTCACATGGATGATGTGTGGCCAAAAATAAATAGGATGATGAGTCCAAAAATAAATACGAGGAAGAGACAAAAATAAACACAAGACTGCACACAGCTAAGGCCAGCAAAGACAAGAAAAAAGAACAACCTATGGCCAGGGAAGGATAAGAACATGACTTGAAGCGAAGCTTTAGTCACCTTCTCTGAGCATGACAACCCCGAGCCTAGTGAGGATAAGGGAGACTGTTGATAGATAGAATGTTGACTAGAGCGAAAGGGGATCTGGTCACCTAGACTTCTGGACACATCCTTCTTTTACATTGCAATACAACCTAGTCAGTTGCAGAGTTCGCTTGGCGAGGAATCGAGGGACCACTTTAGGAACTGAAATTTGTGACTTAAATGACGAATCTGGTTGAGGATCGGAAAGATAGCCCAACAAGAGAGCTTTTTGGAGCCATTTATACTCTAAACAAGTTCTGCCGAATCTGATTCGAAAAAAAAATCTGGAAAGATTATTTTGAACAGCCAATTCCATTGCCAGAAGTGCACATTTAGCCTCGGCCTCCAAAGAAGAGGCATTAGTACTGTTACTACCAGCACCAGAGCTAAGGGTCCCTGTCTCATTTCTAGCCACCACTTCCAAACCCATAGAAGAGGAAGCTTTAGACCACGAAGCATCACAATTGATTTTCACAAAATTAGGTGGGGGAAGGATCCACAGGGGTTGGGAAGGCAGTGGAACCAGCAACTCGGCAGAGGTTGGGGTGGCCTTGAGGAAATCCTTGACAGAATCTGAGGTAAGTTTCATGGTTTTGAAAAGAGAAGGGAAAACATTCTTAAAGCTTGCATGGCATCTGGCTTTCCAGATTTCCCAGCAAAGGAAGGAAACAGAAGATAACACAGTAAATAAAGACATATCTCCACCTTCCACCACCTTGGATAAAGCTAACAACCATCTATCAAGAGTATTAATAGATCGGCAATCAACATGGTAATTTAAACCAGATGCAAACCAAATCACCGAAATCCAGGGGCAAAGGAAAAGAACATGCTCAGCAATCTCCAGTGAAGATTTACAAATAAGATAAAGAAGGTCATTCAGAGCCCGACGATGGTAGATACCCTCTATAGTTGGAAGACAAATGTTAGTTATCCTCCATAAGAAAATTTTAATTTTTGGGAGAGTCTTCATTCCCCATATTAGCTTCCAGAAGGTTAGATCCACAGAAACAAAATTGCTAGCACTCGGGCTAGCCAACGAGTGATTGTTCAAAGACAGAGCATGGCTAAAAGCATAACCCGACTAACTGAATAATCTTCATTCAAAGACTAATGCCAAATCAGACAATCTGAATGGGAAAGATCTCCAAGAAGGGTAGCCTCAATTGTGGCAGATTTCCATGGGGGATGAGATGTTATACCGACCCCAGATTCCATTCGATCAACAATCGAAATGACATCCGTAGACGTTTTGGCCACATTAACCGGAACAAGTATGATCAGGTGAAGCAGACCATCAGGGGTGGAAGTGAGCCATTTATCTTGCCAAATACACACATTTTTTTCCCTCGCCAATTTGCCATTTGGCCTTTTGCACAATAAGGGCCTGACCTGGAATAAGACTGCTCCAAGCCTAGGAGGCCCGACCACCATTGGAAACATTGAGAGCGTCTTTTGAAGGAAAGTATCGATCTTGGAGAGTTCGTGCCCAAAAGGCAATTGGATAGGAATTGAGGTGCCATAATTGCTTTGCCAACAAGGCAATATTATAATCCAAAAGACTTCTGAAGCTAAGCAGGCCACGCTTTTAGAAGCAGAAACGGTCAACCAATTATGCTAATGAATCATACACTCGTTCTCCTTTTGGCCCCACCAAAAAATGGCTAGAAGACCATCAATGTCATGGCAGAAAGTAGCCGAGAATAGGAAACAATTCATAGGGTAAATAGGGATAGCCGTCATAGCTGCCTTAATTAAAATTTCACGCCCTCCCAAAGACAAAGAAGTCGATTTTCAACTTTGAATTTTCTAAGAAATCTGATCTTTCACAAAAGAAAAAGCCTCCTTTTTAGAACCACCCAAACAGTAAGGAGACCAAGATATTTACCCAAGTCTGAGGTCTGGTGAATGTTGAAAATATTGCAAGCTTCAACGATGATAGTTTGGGGGAAGTTGGCCGAGAAAAAATGGAGGACTTTTGCAGATTGATAGTTTAGCTAGACGCCTCACAATAAATATCCAATAATCTTAGGAGGGCCTAATAGTTATCACGATCCACATTGATGAAGAAGAGATAGTCGTCGGCAAAGAACAGATGGGACAACACATGGCATGATGAAGCCAGATAAATACCAGAAAGAGCACCCACCTCACAGTACTCACATATTAGGGAAGAAATGGCCTCCGTCATGAAAGGGAACAAGCATGGAGATAACGGGTTTACCTAGCGAAGACCCCCTGGAAGGGAAAAAAATTTCTCTACTTTTGCCGTTGAAAGTGACAGAAAAAAATACTGTTTTGATGCAGGTCATAACCATCGCCACCCACTTTGAATGAAAGCCCAGCCAGAGGAGAACATCTTCCAGAAAACCTCACTCAACCTGATAATAAGCCTTATTTATATCCACTTTCAGGCCCAACTCGAAGTCGTGTTTAGTTTTTTAATGCTTTAGAAAATGAAAGGCTTCGTGAGCAACGAAAATATTGTCTTGAATCTGATGCCCCGGAACAAAAGCACTTTGATGATGAGAAATGAGACCCGGGAGATAAGCCTTCAATCTATTAGCCATCAACTTCGAAAAGAACTCATAAGCAAAGTTACATACACTAATAAGATAAAATTGAAAGATAGATTCAGGCGTCTCCACTTTTGGAATGAGAACAATGTTCGTATGATTCATATCAGGATGATGGTGCCTAAGAGATGAGAACTCCGAAATGACCCCAAAAATAAATTATTGACAATCTCCCAACAAGATTGATAAAAGTTCCCGTGAAAACCATCATGACTCGTAGCTTTCAAATCTCTCATTTAGAACACCGCACCTTTGATGTCCTCAAGAGTAAAAGGTTTTAGGAGATCATCATTGATTTGTGAAGAAACCACATGTTTCAGACCCGACAAAGCAACCTGAAAATCTCTTGGTTGGGAAGCCAAAAAGAGATTTCTAAAATAGTCTTCAATGTGGCTGCGAATTTGGCTTTCCTCCTCCAACCAGATATCATTCTTATTTTTCAATTTTAGAATGCGACTTCTTTACCGCCTAATAACTGTAGATTGATGGAGAAATGCAGTATTTTTATCTTCCTCCCGAAGCCAATTGATACATGAAGCCAATAAAGTTCCTCATTTCTCCAAACCTCAACTAGCTTTTGGTATTTGATAAGTGCACTTCATGCTTAGTAGTAGAGTTAGGTTGAGATTCATTATCTTTGATGATTTTGAGCAAATTGTTGATTTTCGTCCTATTGTTAGAGAATTTCTTACTCCAAGAAGACAACACATTAGAACAATGAAGTAAATTATTGGAGAAAGCATACCCAAAGGAATTATTTATATCATCATTCCAAGCTTCTTTACAACATTAAGAAACTCAAGATCTCTAACCGAAAACGCTTCAAGTGAAAAAGGCATGGGGCCAAGAACAATAGATGAGAAGAGTGAATGATTAAGGGACGATGATCAGAGCCGATCAAAGGACCATGGGAAATCATCGCCTGAGGCCATCAATTCATCCATTGCACATTAACAATAGCTCTATCAAAATGTTGCTCAATCTTACCCTAATTCTTCCAGTCACGTTCCCAGGTAAACACTGGACCAATGTATCGAAGATCAATGAGAGCTTTCTGATGCATAAAGTTCTTTAGGAATATGGTACGGTCGTAATCTTATTCTCTACCTCCCATCTTTTCATGCGGCTCGTTAAAGCCACCAACACATAGCCATGGGAGACCAAGTTCAGAGAATGAGATGCAATATTCTCCTAAAAAGAACTATTTTATGATAGTGAAGAGGACCATAAAACCAAGAGATATGAATGGAAGGGGACTCGGACTGCACTTGGACACATGTGTCGATAACAAAATTAGATACATATAAGATTTGGATAGCAGTACCATATTTCCACCTGAGACATAACCCACCAGACTTGCCAACTCCAGGAACAGAAAAAGCATTGCAAAAACCTAGGGAGCAGCCAACCTTTTAAAGACATCATTCTTACACTTAGTTTCAGATAAAAAAACAACAACCAAGGGCTTATTTATTCTTACTTGCTCACGAAGAGCATCCACTATCAAGTCTTGCCCAATCACTTAACAGTTCAAAGCTAGGTAGATCACTTGTTCCCCCTGGCTGTGTCAGGCCAACCACCAGTGCCCTAGAGAATTGTGGGGTTCTCCACACCCTTGATAGCACCACTGTCGACTCCATCCGATGAGTGTGGAGAAGCGGTGGTATACATGTCATTGGAATATTCAATAGAAATGACTAGTTTGGTTGTTGCCAAACAAGAAATACATGATCTACTGTGACGGGCAGAGGGTCGGCCACGATTACGCATATAAGTTGCCACAGTAGCAACCTTGGGATGCTTGGTCTCCTGGGCTAGAGAATGAGATAGTTGATTCTCCAGTATTATAGTTTTTTGTTTTTTCTTTCTACATCAGTATCACAGTTGTGAACCTTTCATTATTGAGCACTTCGAATTGGCATAAGGTCGAAGGAAGGTTTCCCCAGATTTCCCAACAAAAGACTCTAAGTAATGCTAGACATGATGGGGCCACTGCTAGCATGATTAGGAGTCCCATGTGGAGATCGAGATTGAGAGGTGTTACTGATGGAAGTCCAATTAAGTTACATATAGTGGATAGGGTTCCATTTGAGTAATAATGATAGGAAAGAAATAGATCCCCTTCCTGGAAACACGTGGTTGCTTTAGGGGGTGTGGTAGGGTTTGAGGTATAAGGGGAGAAGGAAGTTGACTTTGAGGGTGACAGAAAGGCCAAGGTTGATTGGAAAGACTCAACAAGCCAACTGGCAGTAGAAGCGGTTGTGGGTGGAGGGAACTTTTTCTAGATAGGCTTGAGTTGGTTTCCATAGGAGGCAGGCTAAACGACAATGATAGTCCCCCCTTAAAGATTTTTCTGTGCGTCGTGGTAGAGATCACCGTGGCTGAGGCACCCCTTACCACCCTTCGCCGACAGTTTTGGTAGAGAATTACCAAGAACCCAAGGAAGGCTTTGAGAATCCCTAGGGGATGGGGAATTCCATCTCTTCCCTCCACTAGAACTATTGTTAGAGTGAGAAGCCAAGGTAATACAAGGCAGAGGGACTTGTTCCCCAATCATGGCTGAAGAGTAAGGATAGTCTTGCACACATTTGGCGCATCATGCTCACAATATTTGTCAAAATGGCCTAGTTTTCCACATCTAAAACAAAAATTGGACAGTCGTTCATATTTGAACACCACCCTAGTTCTTCCCCTATCACGGCGCTATAACCAAACTCCATTAGATCATGGTTTTCTGGCATCAACTTTAAGACAAACACGGAGGAAATCACGAACTCCTTCTGGACAAGCTAAGGTGTCGTCAACAACAATAACTTTGCCAAAAGGTCTCGTACATACGAGCATTTTGAATAGAAAAGTCTTCTAAAGGCACCCCATGCATTTAAACCCAGTAGTAAATCCAATGAGCAGGGATTTCCTCAAAAGTAAGGTGAGATGACAACCTATAAACAACCAGACAGTCTCCAGCAATATTCCACGGACCGTTATCAAGGATCCTGTTTGCTGCAGATTCTGAGGGAGCGGTGATGGTGAAGGTAGTATCCGTATGAGCAGAAACTTTGAAGTCTCCATAGAGGGCCCACAAACTCTTGATTAAATGCATAATAGTACTCCAAGGGGGGTAGGCATTACGCAATCTGGAAGCCTGCCAGGCAAGTACCAGTATTGATGATGGGATGTTCAGGAGTTCTATCTAGATTAACTAGAAAATTGTTGGTTTAAGTGGGACTTTCCTCCATTTGTCCAACTTGGGATTGAAAAATAAGAAAACTGATAAGGGATGTAGGGTTTAATTAGGGAAGGTTGTGATGTGAGCATGTTGAAAATGACAGAGCCGGAAGTGGGAATAAAGGGATGTTCCCTAACATAGGTAGCAAAGCCACCGGCTAGGGCTGCAAGCTGGATACTATAGGAAACATTGACATAAAAGGGATTAAACTCTCCAAGGAGTACGTGTCCAGGGATTATGGTGCTGGGAACAGGAGGTCAAACCCCAAAAAGAGAAAAATATCCCATGGAATTTCATATTTAAACTTAGACATGAAGTAGAGACATAGAAAAAGACCCAAAAGGAAGAGAGATAAAGAAACAAAAATATATGGTAGATCTTGGAGGATTTGAACTGGTAGATGGAGGAGGCAGCGACAAGATGGGATTAAAAGCAATAAGTGGCCAGAATTAATATTGGGAAAACTCATTAGATGTGATGGGTGGAAGGTTGGGACGGAGGCAAAATATCTCATACAACTAGTGGATGGGAGAGAACCAGTTATGTTGGGGACAAAACACGACGAACAGGATGAAAACCAGACAAACTGGTGGAAACCCTAGCTAAGCAAGGAGAGACTCTCAGGACGAGAGAGATTTAATGCTAGACACAACATTTATCTCACCAACATTTGGTATGTCATTTAGTGGAGATCAACTTATGTAATTAGAAACAGAAACTCACACTACAAAATGGGCATCGTTTGTGTTATGTGTAAATGAATCAATGTCGCATAAAGAGAAACTTATACATGATCTTGTATCATTAGCAAGGGATATTATACCTGAACTATGAAAGTATGAGCTTTGCTCTCCTAAGTATCAAAAGACAATAAATACACTCGCTCACTCATAAAAAATGATGAATTAGAGAGAATCATGCATGAAAGTACTATACATGATATTGGATCATGAGCACGGGATATTGTACCCAAACTATGAAAGTACGAGCGTTGCTCTCCTAAGCATCAAAAGACAATAAATACGCTCACTCATAAAAAATGATGCGCTGGAGAGAATCATGCATGAAAGTACTCCATCTTTGAGGTGTGAGAAATTGATTGCATATTTAAAAATTAATTTTAATTGCAAGCAGCATTACTATATTAAGCTATTGTTTAAGAATTCAATCCACTAACGTTCTCGTTTGTCAAAAATTACAAGTGGGGTTACTATATTAGGCTAGATTAGAGAGTGACAAGAATTTCGACTCAAAATGCAATAGATTGAAGAAGAAGAAGAAGACCTTGTCCGCCAAAAAATCCACCATTACGTATCTAAAAAACAATTCACCAGCTAATAATAACCCATGGAAAATGATAATCACCGTTCGCACTAACCTCATGTGCATCGTTCACTACATAAGCAATACAAAGCTTATTCTTTCTTGAATCAAACAATGATGCTTGTGCTTTCACAGGGATTGGCGCAGATTACACAAGAGACCCTAAATGAACCCCTATTTGTTTTCTCCCCCTCCACTCTTATAAAATATTGTCCATTATTTCCGTTCATTTTATTCAATTTTGATATCCATAAATTAAGAGTGTAAGAGAAAAAAGACAGAAAAAAAAAAAAGAAAAAAAAAAAGACGTGATTATCAATTCCGTTCTCAACCTATGTGATATTTGCATCCACACTACATCATTGCCTTAGAAAGCCAACTAAATGTGTCCAGAGAATTAAATGTAATACGAATTTTTTTAGCAACAGTCACCACCATGCCGCCCTTTCTTAGGGACAACTAAAATTTACTCACATGGACTCAAGTTCACGGTCACCGTGGCATACCAAACCACTAGTACAAGACCATGTGTCAAACTATCTCCACTTGGGCTTGTATTAACGGCTTGGAACACCACCGTGGCGGCAAAAGGGAAAAGAAATGCTAGGAAGTGTTGCGTGTCCAAAATTCAGAAGAAAATAAACAGTGAAATAATGAAGGAAACACCTGAACAGGTGGAAGAATAATGCTTCTTAAGCATACTTTGTTTTCTATACACGGCAAAGAAATGTTTTATATAGGACAGGACCCCTCAATCACAACATTTTGCTGCATACTTAAAAAAACAAAGCAACATCATCCCTTCTGCATCTCAAACTCCCAAATGTGCTCATTTCTTTCTTCCCCATCTTTGTCCCTTGTTATTTCACAGGACCCAAATGGAGAGCGACACAAACAACATA
This sequence comes from Pyrus communis, assembly GCF_041283825.1. NCBI lineage: Eukaryota > Viridiplantae > Streptophyta > Magnoliopsida > Rosales > Rosaceae > Pyrus > Pyrus communis. Next base: position 29,325,053 of record NC_142569.1, read on the forward strand.
CCGATATACTCTTTTACACAGTTACTTACATACACCCAAACTAATTAAAGAATCTCACCCACTATTTCACATAAAAAAGAATGTTCATAAAAGCCCTGCAAAATAGAAACGCAGGAAAGCAAATTGAGAGTTGCCCTCGCTAAAATATGAATAGATCACACATCCAATACTGCAAATTGATCGAAGTGATCCAAGCAACGAATTGATCAAAGAATGAGAAACTTGCATTACCTTCATTTCCGGGAATAATACTGTCACGAAGTAAATGCAAAAAGCCTATCTGAAATCTTTGTACGACAAATTGGGCACTCAGAACATGCAAGTGAACAAGACTTACACACTGCAAAAGGTACACCAGAGTTACTATTAGAAATGATTGAGTAACTAGGGTTGAATTGAAACTTTTGTTACACAAAACTTCAGAATGACTTACAACAAAAATGCCGGCAAGGGAGAAGAATTGCTGCTGTTGGTGATTCAAAACATACTTTACACAAATGGGAATTGGCATCTCCGTTTCCCTGGTGTTTGAGCTCTTTCTCCTTCATCTCTTGCATTCGCGCCTGAAAACATAAAAGTGGGGTATATTATAAATGGCTTTCAATTATAACATTTTTAGGATTACAAAATGATTCCTCTACTTCAAACCACACAACTTGACGATAATTCATTAATCTTTAAGTCTTTAACTTAAGCATCCGCATGCTTTTCACAAGAACAAAAAAATGGTTGACCCCTCGGACCAATAAGCATATGATAACATCGTGAATTCATCGAAAGATCTGTACATACATAGTACAGCCAAGCATATGAAACAGAACCATTTGGATTGAGCCAAGAAGGACACAATCTCTATGCAAAAATGTTTCCAAACCAAACCTATGACCTAAGAAAGCAACGCCATTGACTCTTCTTTTTCATGTCCTCAGCGCCATTCAAACATAACTGTGCTTTTGACTTGTTGGTTTTACAAAACTAGAGGAACCTTAAAACAGAACCGATAGCCTTTTAACGTCCCCAATCCAAATCATAGAGGAATACTGAAACAATCCTAGAACATTTATTTCAAAAGAGAATGCAGATTCTCAGGTTACCTTAAGGCGAAGAACAAGAGGTTCTTCCTTCTGACTTTCATCATCAGCGGATTTTGAAGCATCCAAAACTTGTCTCTCTATGGCGGCACTCTCATTCACAGTTGCTTTTAGACCATTACTATTTTCTATCACATCATTATGCCTTTCTTCTGTGTGTGTCTCAGGGATAGACCCACCCTCTTTCTTTAATTTTGCGACCAACACCCACATGTTTGCTAAATCATTTTCTAGAGCGTCCTCCCTTTTCTTTGCATCTTCAACCTTTTTCCTGTACTCCTCTTCTGTAAATTCCTTTTCAGCAAGGGCAGTCTCAAGAGCTGCCTCTCGCTGTTTCCTTGCTTGGAGTTCCATCCTTAAATCATCCGAATCAAGATTCCATGCCTCAAAGTTATCAGCACCACCAGATAGCCTCCCTTTCCTCCCACCTCTTGGTCTATCATTGTACTTCCGATTAATACCATTAACAGGTTGCATGGAAGAACTTTTAGAATTGACTAACTCCCGGGCAGCCAACAACTCTTTTTCTAGTTTTGCATTCTGCAATGAGAGCTTTGTCACTTCACCAGCCAAATTCTTCAATTCAACAGCAGCAGCAGATGCCAGTTCCTTTGCATAAGAAGCTTCTTCGGCCAGTTTTTGGTTCTGCACATGTAACCCACTCCTCTCCTCTGAGAACTGCACGTGCTCCAGCTTTAGTTTTTCATTCTCAATCTCCTATGAGAAGGAACAAAAGCATCAATTAGTTAGATGTATAGCATGAAAGTTGAAGCAACGTCTCTTCAACATCTTACATTGCCACAACAATATATCCAAGCACACAAGAAAGAGAACTCCTAATATTAACCAATTCACGTGAAAGTACAAAGAAAATATAACTAAACAAAGCTATGGATTTCGCCATTCTAAATAATAAATAAATATAAGTTCAACTGCCAAGTAATGATGACAGAGAAACTATAACTTCTACATAAAGTACACATGAACCAAGAACAATAAACTAAAACAAAAGAGAGGGTGCTAGTCAACAGTATGTAAATATACTTGAACTAAAGGTGGTAGCTAGCATTTACTAATCCATTAAGCTCTATAGATTGATGAGCCAGAAAGTTTCAGTAACCACCTGAGACTGAATTTTCTTTTGCAACTCCTCAACATACTGTTCAGATACACACTGCTCGGAAGACGGTGATGATCTTTCACCAGATACTGAAGCCAAACGCTGCTCTAACTGATCAACTTTTTCTTGCAATTCCATGTTCTCTGCACACTGCAAATACACAGCAAGCTCAGCAATATACTTAAGGATTTAAAAGCCTGCACTGATACAAGTAAAGCATTAAATGATCAGCTGAATGGAAGAAAAAGTTAACAAAAGATAATGCTCAAAAGGAACTAAGGAAGGCATTCTAACCTTATTTTGCAATTGCTCCTGGAGAATACGATTGTCTGCTGATTTTATCTGCATGAAAGGTACACTTAAAAGATGAGTTCCACGGCAATTAGAATGTAATGAGCAAGGGTTATATCCACAAACACAGATAACAGCTAAAGCAATAGGAAAAATTTTAAATTAAACATTGCCCATTTTGTGTACATCAAAAACTGATATAAAGCATGCACTCACTTCCAACTCAAATCCCTTCTCATTGCACTGGGTTGTCAGTCTCTTAACTGTCTGTTGCAGATTAAAACAAAATTTCAGCAATTTTTTGACAATAGTAAAACAAAATTGGAGTACTACTTATGAATAACAATAACTAAGATGATGAGAATGCAAAACTACCTGCTGCATCTCAACCATAGATGCATTAGCAATTGAAGCCTCACCACTTTCGTTAATGCACTGTTCCAAAACCCTCATTTGCCTTCTCTTTTCATGGATATCACATTCCAAGTTCTCAATCTGTAAGCATGGATTTCTAATCACGGTCATTTTAAGTAAAATAAACATACTTCAGCTGCTGCTCAAATGAAGCTGTAAACTGTTAAACTACTTAGGATGTTGAGTGTTAAATGGAGATCATGAACTAGACAGGCCCGTAAATTTTACATTATTGCTTGAAAAAACTGATCAGATTCAAATGAACATGACCTCATTTATAGCCACTAGCCAGAATACCACAGTAAGATGGATCCAAATGACAAACTCCGCAGATATATTCAATTAGTTCCAACTGTCAATTAATATTGTGTTAAATAGGCCCTACCCAACATTCAACTAACAAGTGCAAGCCACTGTCTCTTATTTTTTTTGCTAACCAAGCTTTCACAACATTCCGGAGACAATAATTAGGACTTCCAAGTATGCAGAATAGGATTAATAAGAATAGAATATATACTTGAGTTTTGGAGCTTTCAGGGTCATCTACAGACTGCTCCACCAATCGTTTCAAGGAGCTGGTGCCCAGTGCAATCTCTCCAGCAAGCATCTTAACTTGCTCAACCAGCAGGTCTATGTGATCTGACATTGTCATCCCTCCCTAAAGTATATTAAAATAAGCAATCATAATTACATCATAATATTGAATAATAAATCCTTTAAAATAAATGAATATTGGAGCCAACAAACGAATTCATACTGAAGTGTCTAGGTAAATTATATATAGAACTTGCCCAAGGGCAATTATTACTTACCATAAGTCTGTTAATAAGAAATAATAGTTATTATGTGGTATGTGGCAAAATCAAATAGTACATACAAGAAACTTTATGGCACATCCTGATTTGATCATTGAATGAGTAAGAGTTCTGAACAGGAAAAGTATTTGAAGGAAGAATGGTAAGAACTCTGAAAACTAGACAAGATAAATCCTCATGTATCTTATTTGCAATTTCCTACAAGTGTCTATGCTTGTATAAGCGTGCAGAAGCCCATATATATATGTTTGTTGCACACAAGCGCGAACATGTGGGAAAGAAACAAGCAAGTTCCAATTCCCTCTTCCTCAGACAGTTGGCCCCAGAAATGTTTCGCAAAATTAACTTAGCCAAAAGACTAAAGTGCTTCCTCATATATATTTCAAATTATTATTACCAAGACTTAAAATAGAAATCAACTGTATTTGTGATAATTCGACAAATGCATCCAAGCTTTATATGCTGAAATGGAAACAGAACAAAAATATATGAAAAGTAGTTACCATTGGAACTCCTGAACCACTGATAAGTTCACCCGCTTGAGTTGAATCTGTAATTGTACTGCCAGCTGGTGGGAGCTCTTCATTCCACCTGCTCAAAGATCTCTTGTGTCTAAAATCATAAGCCATATCTGATGGAACAGCAGATGCAGAAGACAGTGACTCCTTTTGGTTCTCACCTTCTAGAAGCAAGGGTCCATCTTGCACTACTTCCATTTTCTGCCATACAAAAGCCACACAAAAAGTAAACATTGTATGATGCTTTCCACTCCAGAAAACAAGTAGGAAAGATCAAGTTTGACGACACTATAAACCTTTTAAGAGAATATTAACTAGAAAGGAAAGAAAAACATAACATTAACATTAGAAGTTAAGTGATCAGAAATGAAATCCTTTTTTTCTTTGCTAAAGCTAAGCAACCAAACAGTAATATGAAACAAACATCCTTGTCTGCATAACTTGCAAAACAAAAATAAATTCTCAAACTTTCAACACAGTTTCTCCTCGTACTGACTTGTCACATTTGGCATAAATATAATCAACATTCAAGCTCAAACAACTAACGTCAAAAAAAGGAGAAGAAAACAGTATAGACCATATACAGCTTAAATGAGTAAGGAACTCACTTCATCCTCACCAACAGAAAAACCGCGTTGGTGGCTGGGAATATCACTCAATCCAGGGATGGTATTTTTCGAAGAAACAAGGATGAGCTTCGTCAGCCTCTGGATTCTACTCATAAGAGCAGCCTTCGCTTCCTCTTCTTCCTCCAATCTTGATTGCATCTTAAATTGACCTTCTTCCAACTATTTCCAAACCAAAACAATCATAAGTAAGTCTTAATATAAACTCATTACTAAGCCAAAAGAACTTATTTCAGTTTAGGAACAAAACCTTTTGCTTTAAGCTGACAATCTCCTCATGACTGATGCCAACAAACATCCCCTGCCTTAGTTGATCAAGTTCTGTTTTCAGGACCGAAATCTCTCTTTGATACTTCTTAATCAATGACTTTTCATCAATAATCTGCTAGAAATAATTTCAAAGAAAAGCCAAAGGGCAGAATAGTGAGCCTTAAGTGTTTAATGTTGAGTATTGACTTAAAACTGTATTCATGCTATGAGTCTTTGCACACCTTATTACGTGATGCATAGATTTCTACTCGCTTTGCCCTGCTTGCAAATTTCAATGTATTATGAGTTTCCTCCATGCTACTTGATGCAGGAGTCACCGTGCAAATAAGCTGGGAAACATGCGCAAGGAAAAAAAAGCAAAATAAATAAATAAATATGAAAAACAAAGTTATGATAGTTGTAACTTTTAACTGCATAATTTTTTCAGAATAATTGATTCAAAAAGCACATTTCAAAGCACATGGGCTAACAGTTGTAGTATTGGAACTCACCGAAACATGTCCATGCCCGCTTAACGAAGATTGTAAAAGACGGGTAAGCTTAGAATCTCGATATGGCACATGGGATGCCTTTCCCTCACTCAGCTTTCCGATTACCTTCATTGCAACCATAACATCAAGTTATGAATTAAATATCATATTGCTTTTCTGTTCATTAGAAACCTGATCATGATTTATAAAAATGGTGGCCACTTTGTTTTCTAAACAGTAAAACTTGATCATTTATGAAGTTCCTCAACTAAAGTGAAAAGTGCATCAGCATCATGTTGCAGAAAAAATTGTTACTATATACATTCTTTCATGTGGCTAGAATGGTGTGCATTAAGGCTTTACTTAGCCTTAGGACCATAGATAACACAAATTATGCAGTTAATGTTAATCAAATTGTAAGGCACTTACAGTTCCAAGAGTTAGAAGACTCTTGTTTATGTATGATCCTTCCTTTCTTCTTAGTCCGGTTGTTTCGGTTTTCGAGCTCTCAGATCCAGCTAGATCAATTAAATTCTAAAGAAAACAAACAAACAAATAATAAGATTAAAAACATGTATGAAACTAAAAATCTAATATTTGGGATGACAATCCGTTTGAACCATACAAGTTGAGAGAAGATCACTCCGTCATACTCATCACCATGGGCACTGCTTTCTATCATCTGCAAATGCATCCGGTGAATTAAATATGATTAGCACGAATGTTTCACAAAAGTCACAATGTCATGTGCTTATATAAAGAAACAGAAAAATACTGAAACGAAGAAATTTTTACAGAGAAAAGTAGGAAATAACAAATACAACAGTCAAAATATTTACAAATTTATCTGAAAGCCTTGTACCTCCCCAGGCAAATATTGTATTGACAAATGAACTCGAAAAAATTTGTGCTACGTTCCATAAGGAATATCCAAGGCTCAAACAAGTAACAACAAAACTCTGCATTTTAAAATTGACTTAAAACTGTTGCTATGTTTAATTGATGCATGTCTCAATGTGTTCAGAATTTGGTTCCTCAACATTATTTAAAGATAAAACATTAAATACAGATTGAGTATATAAAAACTTTACAAAATCAGGGAAGTATGTTGTGAAGAAGGTTTACCAGTGTAAATATGGTGTGACTTCGACTGCTGAACAGATTAAAATTGTTTGATCCAACATGACGATGCTCTGCCATTCCCATGCATCAGTTCAAAATGCAGTCAATAAATCATTTTTAACCTAATAAAACTGGGAGAAACAGAAAAGCCAAATATGTCATCCCTGCAAGTACCTTCACCAGCAGCAATGAAAGAAAGTGCATGCCCAGGAGACAAAACGACTTCTTCTTTTATACCCTCAACATAAGTACCCTGAAAATTCAAGGATACAAACAGAGAAAAATGATAAGGCCAGCAAAAACTAAATGTGCTTATGAATACAAGATAAAAATGTACATTTATTATTCCCCTAAAACAATATAAGTGGGAATCTTTCAGAGGCCCTAAAAATAAAACAAAATAGATACAGTTAAATTAGGAAACCATTAAAAGATGAGTTACAAACCTGGGAATCTTCTCTAACACGCAAATTTTGACCTGTTGGATCAAGCAAGTCATTTATCACCTGATACCAGATGCAGAAATAGCACCTTAAATCAATACAAATAAGAATATTGAACATAAAAGAAAAAACTTTCACTCAGGAAAAAACTAAAAAGGATATCAAGAAACATCTGTCAAGTAAAAACTTAGATCATGAAGATGAAAATATACAAATAAATGATGGTTGGAAGAAATCCCAGAGTTTAAATTAGGAATAACTTGATATAGATCCAATTTTGTGAACCATTAATAGGATTAGTCCACTTCATTGAAATAGGTCCTATAATTAAGATTTCACGTATGCTTATTTGTGGTTTGTACCATATTTACCCCTTAGGCTTACGAATTGTAGTAAATACACAAAATTTCTTAATTATGGGATTATTTGTGGTTTAACTAATCCCTTAATTGTAGGGTTAGTTATAGCCATATAATCACCTCAACCCCAATCCGTTTCATCCCTCTTTTTTTTCCTTCTTCCAAACAATTCCCTCTGTTAGATCATGGAATCAATCCTCCTCTTTTTTGTCTCTTCTTTTCATGGGTTATATTTTTTTGTTTTTCCCTCCAAATTCGTTCCTTTAATGGAGGTATATTATATCATATTTATATTTCTATGTTCCGCCATGTAGGTTCCCAACATTTTTCTTCCAATACAATAGGTAGTTTATTTTTGTTTTGCAGGTAGATTATATCTGCTTTGTAGGTATAAAGCATCTTTCTTCCTATACAATAGGTAGTTACTAGATTATATTGGTTTTGTTTTCTTCATAAATAGTACGTAGTTACTAGATAATATTTTAGTTAGAGTATTTAAATATTCAAAATTTAAAAACTGAATAAATGATAAAAAAATTTAAAGAATTTAAATATTTTTATCTAAAGGGGCAAAATTGATATCAAAATATTTAATTGGATAACTGGACTCAGTCCCAAAAACTACCTATGTTTTTGGACCTAGATCCAAAAGCCCCTTTAAATTATTAGGAAATATCTTCAAAACACAGAGGAATGACAGGTACATTATACCAAGGAAAAACTGAGCTACCATATAATCTCAAGCCCTAAAATGTGACTGCCAATACATATAGCTCCACTGACCTCGTTGTAGATCTCTAGGTATGAGACACGCAGTAAAAATTCCCTTCCTGGGGTCTGAAAAATGAATGCAGCTATGAATTAGCCACCAAACAGGAAACTCAAGTCTGTCTCTAGTGTTTGTATCAACATAAACAGAAAACAAATAGACACCTTGATGCTGAAAGACAGACAGGATATGCAATAAAAGCACTTAGAAGTAAATTATCACAATAACATTGCTGAAGAAAACAAATCACATCTGGACTAGTATGTTTAAAATCAAACTATTAAAATAGATGCAACATATATGTAACTCCCAAGGTAATACTAAGAAACCAGTGTGGGAATGAAGGGAGGGAATGGAGTAGTGGCTGTACAAAAATAAATTTACTTTCTGAGAATGTACAAGAAAAAAATGGCAAGAAATATCCTAGCGTAATGTTAAACTGAAGGAAGGGGGAGGAATAAAGGAAAACTAAGATTTAACAGTCATACTTCAGAACTACAAAACTCTTAGGAGCTCTTACATCTTGAATAATACTGAAGACATCCTTTATCGCCAACGGTATGACACCTGGAGCATTTTGATCACCCTGTGTAGATTAGAAATGAGTAAACACAACAGTAAGGGAACCCAAACAAACAATATGAAGTATGGCAAAAAACTTCATAAAGAACAAAAGTAAGGTACAACACAAACATATGATGAAAATTATGGATGAACAAACTAAGTTCAAAAGATCATATTCTGGCAGAATCTAATGTGACCTTGCCAGATAGAATGGTATTAGGGACATACGACACATACAATGTTCCAAAGTAAACAAGTTAAACATAGCTATATGTCAGTGCATGAACAGTTGTTCATCTACATTTCGGCTAATCACAAACCAAACCTAGGACTTACCCAACTACACCTTAAAAATCTTTAATCGTTTATGGCTTCATTAAATCATTATAGCTTAGTTAAATTAGATACTGATACTTAGGTGCTACCAGTGATGTTTTGACTTGCTCAAATAAATAGATCCAAATGACTCTGGATAATTTGATGATCAATGGAATCATGCCTGAGAGTGCATCTCTTTATATATTTGTAAGAATGCAGAAAAGAATCCAAGTCAAGCTTTTGGGGATTTGGAGTCAATTGGGTATGTCAGGCCCAGGTCTTGTTTTTGGGTTACTATATGGTAGAAATGTAAAAACAATAAAGCTGTTTGGAGAAGGGATCCTTTAAGTTTTATGTGGTTCTTGCGACTTGAGACATGAAGAGCTTCTGAGGGAGTGGAACACTCTATGATGAAGCTTAGGCTCCATCATTTAGATAGCTTTTGAGATTCGGCTTGTCATTTTAGTTTACCAGATATACATCTATGCTAAATTTCTGTCCTTCAGCCTTTAACAAAGTTCTTTTACATTATGTATTAATGTGCGTTGAATCTAAAGGGGAAGAGGGGATATAAGTGCTGGTGCAGGATTTTTACTGGAGTTAAACTAAGATAGTTTTGTAAAGGGTTGATAAAGATTAGAAAGCACAAACAGCGTGCCCATTTGTTATCAGGTTTTCATGACCACTCTTGCGTCCCCCCACTAACAATCTACAAGCAAATACAAGGGTTTCCAAGTATGTAACTCCTTTATTGTGAACAACAACTAGATCAATCTTAGATGGGTGCTAGGTCTGTTTAGATGTTGGATTACTGCAAATCCAAGCAAAATGAGCACATGGCCATCAAATTTCAACTTCAAAAAATCCTTGTAATGGAGAAAAAAAACAGATAAAACATTCACATTGAAAACAACCACTATCATTATGGTGTAATAACTTCCATATACGTAGTTTCTCATTAATCATTAGACATTAATATTTTCAGGGCCATGGAAGGCAACCTTAAATCTAGTCTCAAAGAGACAGAGTGTAAACATTGGTCATTATAACCTTTTCTGCACAACTCACAAACGGAGCTTTACTGAAAAAACAAGCGAACATGATTTTTCAATATTCTTTAACTTTCAGTAGCATAATCCCAAGAAAAGAAAGCGGAACTTACATGCATAGTGTGTGTCTTTCCACTACTTGTCACACCATAAGCAAAAACGGTACCTGCATTGTCAATACTCAAGCCGTAAGAAATGGAAAATTAACAAGAGAATTGAACATAATTTACTTAATCTATCCGTTTTCAACTAAACCTAATAGACTTTGGAACAGTCTCAACTTTTCATTAAAAAAATTATACACATTCCCACAGAAACAATATCAACATTTCTTGTTAGGGATTATCAAATTCTCCATTTGTGATCAACAAGAGAAGTATGTCATACCATTGACACCTTCCATGGCAGCTTTGACAACAGGTTTAGCGGCAACTTCGTACACCTCTTGCGAATTGGCATGCTGTCCAAAAACCCTATCTGCCGCAACAAAATCATCGCCAAATCCAATCAGTTTTCAAAAAGTTTCTACGTTAAATGCAGATTAATTCCAACACAATTTCTTTTTCATTCCCAAAACAAACTGAAATCGAAATGAACCCCACATCATAATTTTCAAATTTAATGAATACTAACTAATATATTACCAAATGCATAGGCCGTAGCTGGATTATACTCATTCCTCACAATCTTATCGCCGTCTGCATACCAAGTGACCTCATCCCCTCTCTGAAACTCCCTCTCGCTGCAACCAAAACCCCCAAAAAACGAAACCAATTCAATCACATTGCCTCAAAACCAAACCCTAGAATCCAACATTTCAAAATCCTCCAATCCCAGAGCTCATAGATCTGATCCAATACGCTCAGATCTACCAACACTTACCTCAGCGGCCGAAACCGAATCGTCACCGATATGCTATCCCCACCCTTGGGCGCCTCGAGCATCTCCGCCAAAAGCTCCTCGGACGCGAACCCGACCGGCGAGCGAGCACTGTAACCCCCGGAAGCGTACTGCATTAAATCGGAGCGGCCGCTACCCGGCGTCATGGATCGGGACCCGAGTCCACCTCCCGAGTTGTAGAACGAGGAGGCGGAGGTCGAGCAGGAGCGCGGAATCATCCGACCGTTGATCAACGCGGCAGACGAGGAGGTGGAGGAGTAGGGACTGGATGGCTTCCGGTAGGAGAAAGGCGAGCTGCTGCGGGCTCGTGAGGACGAGGCCATCCAGCTGAGTCAACTCGGACGGTGACTCGGTGACAGAGATTTGGAAAAATGCAGCGATTAAAAAACAAAAAAAAAAATGGAAGAAGAAGAAGAAGAAGAAGTAGAAGAAGAGCAAAGAGAAAATGTCAGAGCGGTCACATGGCTCGCGAACCGAAAGCGAAGAACATTGTTTTCCCCTTTTTAATTTATTTACTTAATAATTATTTAAAATTAATCAAATCTTTCTGCTACTATTTTTCTGCAATGTGTGCGACTGTAGAGAGAGAAAGTAGCGAGAGAGAGATAGAGAGAGTGTTTCGTCTTCTTAAAGGCAAAGTGAGAGTTGCAGAGAGAGAGAGAGAGGGGGGGGGGACGAGTGAGAACGACGGTAGTGGATGAAAAATAAAATTTGAAAAAGAATAGATAATTAATTACTGTGGTGACGTGGCGGGGGATTTTAATTTGGAGGATGGGCAACCGCGCGTATTGTGAATTAAAAAGGGGACTTTGAAAAATAAAATACGCTGAGAATGAGCGGGAATAATTGTGGCCGGCCGATTAGGACAAGTTTATATAGAGGCCAAAATTAATATTATTGTTAGTCTTCTGTGTTTGTTGTGTTTGCGGTGGCCAAAATTAATATTGAGCTTGTTTTTTTAATGTACTTTTAAAATGATCGAAATTATTTTTAGTGAAAATCTTTTTGGAAATCATTTTTAGTAAAAATGCTAATAAATCTTGGAAAAACACTTAGAGTGTTTTCTGGAAGAAGTACATAACAGATATTTATTGTAAAAAGCACTTAAAGTGTTTTTGGAATCCAAGAACATTCTTTAAAAACATTTTCAATCATTTTTAAAACACATCCAAACAAACTCATTATTGTTAATCATTTTGTGTGTTTGTTTTGTTTGTGATGGATAAACTATGAGTAGTACTATTCACATTCATTTTTACTTTTAACATACTTTTGTTTATTTTTGTCCATTGATTTTCTTCAATTTATTTGATTTGATGATCGGAAATTGAGGGGGTGTGAGAGGTAAAAATGAGTGTGTGGAGCACTACCTTAAACTATTAAAGCATTTCCGATAAAAGATGCAAAATATTGTAAAATTGGCATTTTACAGTTTTGGTTGGCTGGAAAACATTACAATGGCTGAATGTAAAATATTAATCTCCGCTAATAGATTTAAATAAAAATGAAAATTTGCACTTTTCTTTACAATTTTTTGGAGGTGGGATTTGACAATCAAAGAGAGAACAACAAATGGAATCTCAAATTACATCTTCTTTCATCGAGAGTATAATTAACATTTAGATCTCCCTAAAATACAAAATGAGATGTAAATTAACTTTTACGTCTTAGATTTGCATTTCTCTGTCGGAGATGCTCTTACAATTTTAAGAGATGGAGGTTAAACTCAGGTGCAAAGAGATAGACATTGGCCTGACCAACTCAGCATGTCACACCCCGATCCCAACATATGTCTAAGATCGACACAGGACATCACCACATCCTTTTTTATCCATCATGTCTTGCCTCCAAAACAACCAAAACTCAATCAATGATTCAACCACGCAATCATTTTCTTTTATTTCATGGATGCATCTAACCTTAGCGTTAGACTACCTACTTACCCTAAGAAGGGATCAAGCCTTTCGTAGTTCACCATCCACTACACTTTGACGTTTATCCTAGTACGTTTTAACAAAAAGGCATAGCATTCCTCAATCAATTATTGGGACTTGACAAGCATGAATTATTTGATTCAGGTTACATAACAAACCCCATGATATTCAAGATTTCCATTCCATCAATCATATAAATCACTATGTTTTCAACATAATACTGCAATCCATAACATGTAACATATCTAAAAAATCAACAAAGCACATTATTATTCCCTAGTCACATTGATCACCTAATCTAATCATATTAATAACAATCATATCCAACATCATTCCACAATCACTTTAATTAACCAATTCCATGAATCAAAGATGCACAATATTAACATTTAACCATGTTAATCAATCAAAAAGATCACAAATCATTTCACAAAATTTAATAAAGGAACTCTACACAATTCCTTACTTGGATTATAAATAATAACATGGCAAATCTAATTTATACTCATAACGTCTACTGTGGGTAATTCCCATTCATTTGAATCTAGGGTTCCAGTCTAACTTTATGGAAATGAGCAAGAGTAATGATTCCAAACCACTTAACGGAATCAAACTAAAATATGGTCGCCTACCGAAGTGTTCTACGTATAACTAATCTTCATCACCCTTGGTTATGGTCCCCCATTGCGGATAAACCAAGCAGAACCATAGGCATAATCTCAGTGTGCAGGCAGTGATCACCTATCGCGGATGTACCAAGTATGATCACCCCTGAAATACGTATGGTCTCCCATGGTGGATATACCAAGCAGAACCACATCCTAACTCTAGGTAGTGCTAACCCATCGCGGATATACCAAGTGTGATCACTCCTAGAATGTGTATGGTTCCCCATTATAGATAAACCAACCAGAACCATAAGCACAGTCTAATAATGTAGGCAGTGATCACCCATCGCAAATATACCAAGCATGATCACCCTTAATAGTCCCTCATTGTGGATATACCAAGCAGGACTGTATCTTATAGCTCTATGTAGTGATCACCCATCACGGATATATCAAGCATGATCACTCCTAGAATGCATATAGTCCTCTATTGCGGATATACCAAGCAGAACCATAAGCATAGTCTAATCGTGCAGGCGGTGATCACCCATTACGGATATACCAAGCATGATCACCCATGTAATATGTATGGTCCCCTATCACGGATATACCAAGCAGGACCATCCATGTACCACTGCTTCATGGTGTAGTAAGTTCAACACACAACCTACCCTTAGGAGTTACAATGTAGGAACTTGCACTATGAACTTCTCATGGCCAGTAACATGTCACACAAGCATAAAAGTTCTACATAATACTTTTAATATAATTCTAGGCTCACATTGTCATAACAGTCATCATACCTATCATTCATATTTTCAAGAAGATAAATACACATATACATATATATCACAATAAGGCGTCCCATACACATAAATTGAGGTATATAATGTCAGGGATAACTCACTAACCAATATAGGCCCACTAAGCCTACATAGTCTCTAGTAATACTAATTTTAATATTTAAGAACGAATAAGAACATTTTGATCAAAATCAACCCTAGTAAATCAATCAGGAAGATCTGCCCACCGGATTTCCAATCCATAAGTTTCTAAGGTCCTTAAATAATACGTATAAATTCTTACTAAGATTTGGTGATGATCTAACGGTCGGTTCATCGTTTACTACAAAGATCAAGGGGCGGCAATCTCCGAAACTAGGCTTAAACAATGAAATCATATCAAACAGCTGTCAAAATTGAATTCAGAATATCGAATTTAGCCTAGAAAGACAAAGTTAACCGACTAGCTATGCGCCGCCGTATGCAGCGGTTTCTAGCGAACGGAAACCCAATTTTCCGATTAACTCCAAAAATTACCAAATTTTACAGAATTGTAGAACACAACAAGGGGAAGAACTTTTATACCTGAGCAGAAGTCCAATTCGGCAGGGAAATGCTTGAAATCCGACACGGTTCACCAGAAAACCCTAGAATGGGTGATCGTCAAATCGACATCACTTGGACTCCGATGCCTCAAACCATGGATGAGTCTTGCTCCTGAGTTCGAGGAGAGATGAGTGAAGGTGGTAGCGAGCATCGGGAAAAGCCAAAACGACAAGATTGCCCCGTGAGTGCCGAAGAAGACGATGTTCATTCGTGGTGAAATCGCGACCAAAGCCGTCAAGTTTGGGTGGGATGGAATTTGGGACGGCGCTGAGTTAATTAGTGGTGGTGGTTCCCCATGATTCGTCGGAGAAATGCCGTGAAATGCATCAGAATTTCTGGCAAGACCGGGTCGGGTCACTCGGGTCGAAGGAGGTCCAAGTTGGCTGGTTCCTCCCTCCCCTCCTTTCCCTCATTTCTGATTGGTCCCTCTCTCTTCCTCCTTTCTCTGATTTTCTCCCTCTCTTCCACTGCCATTTGGCAGATTCTAGTCTTTCTTTTCTTTTTTTCTTTTCTTTTGTTTTAACTAATTATGAAAAACCAAACTTTGTAACTAAATAATTAATTTCTAATATTAAAAAAAATGTAGTTAATAAAATCTAACAGATACTAAGTACGTAAAATAAATAATGAAATTCTAGGGATGGGATTTCACATGGCAAATTTACATGCACTTGTGAGTCTTTAAATTTTTGTTACCCTTTGAGTTCTCAACTTTCATGTTGTTATGTAAGTTTTTAGCTTTGCGTTACTTGTGGAAAAAGTAAATATTTTTTGTATCTTTGGATGGAATTGTGCTAGCTTGTACAACATGTTAAGTGTTTGTCGTTATTATAGCCGTTAATGATTGTTCACTGCAAGAGTCAATTATTATGACATTGTGTGAAGTTTGTGCAAATAAATGATGAGTAAGACATTTGAAATCATTTGTAGGTTGATGTGTCGGAGAAGATTACGTTCGTTTGTGGTGAAATCATGACCTAAGTCGTCAAGTTTGGGTGAGATGGAAGTTGGGACGGTGCCGAGTTAATTGGTGGTGGTGGTTCTCCGTGATTCATCGGAGAAACGTGCTGATTCATCAGATGGCAGGATCGGGTCGAGTCACTCAGGTCGAAGGAGGGTCCAGGTTGGCTGGTTCCTCCCTCCCCTTCTTTCCTTCCTTTCTGATTGGTCTTTCTCTCTCCCTCCTTTCTCTCCCTTTCTCCCTCTCTCCCACTGCCATCTGGCAGATTCTAGTCTTTCTTTTTTTCTTTTTTTTTTTTTTTAACTAATTATGAAAAACCAAACTTTGTAACTAAATAATTAAATTATAATATTAACAAAAATGTAGTTAATACAATCTAACAAATACGAAGTACATAAAATAAATAATGAAATTCTAGGGACGGGATTTCACACAGCAAATTTACATGCACTTGTGAGTCTTTAAATTTTTGTTACCCTGTGAGTTCTCAACTTTCATGTCATTATGTAAGTTTTTAGCTTTGCATTACTTGTGGAAAAAGTAAATATTTTTTGTATCTTTAGATGGAATTGTGCTAGCTTGTACAACATGCTAAGTGTTTGTCGTTATTATAGCCGTTAATGATTGTTCGCTGCAAGAGTCAATTATTATGACATTGTGTGAAGTTTGTACAAATAAATGATGAGTAAGACGTTTGAAATCATTTGTAGGTTGATGTGCCGAAGAAGATTACATTCATTTGTGGTGAAATCACGACCAAAGTCGTCAAGTTTGGGTGGGATGGAAGTTGGGACAACGCCGAGTTAATTGGTGGTGGTGGTTCTCCGTGATTCATTGGAGAAACACCGTGATTCGTCAGATGGCAAGACTGGGTCGGGTCACTCAGGTCGAAGGGGGGTCCAGGTTGGCTGGTTCCTCCCTCCCCTCTTTTCCCTCCTTTCTGATTGGTCCCTCTCTCCCTCCTTTCTCTCCTTTTCTACCTCTCCCTCCCACTGCCATCTGGCAGATTCTAGTCTTTCTTCTCCTTTTTTTTTCTTTTTTTTAACTAATTATAAAAAAACCAAACTTTGTAACTAAATAATTAAATTATAATATTAACAAAAATGTAGTTAATAAAATCTAACAGATACAAAGTACGTAAAATAAATAATGAAATTATGGGGACAGGATCTCACAAGGCAAATTTACATGCACTTCTGAGTCTTTAAATTTTTGTTACCCTGTGAGTTCTCAACTTTCATGTCGTTATGTAAGTTTTTAGCTTTGCATTACTTGTGGAAAAAGTAAATATTTTTTGTATCTTTAGATGGAATTGTGCTAGCTTGTACAACATGCTAAGTGTTTGTGGTTATTATAGCCTTTAATGATTGTTCGCTGCAAGAGTCAATTATTATGACTTTGTGTGAAGTTTGTACAAATAAATGATGAGTAAGATGTTTGAAATCATTTGTAGGTTGATGTTAGCACAATCCTTTTATTTTATCGTCTCTCTTCGAACAAAATATTAATACATGAGGTTACAAGTTATTTCAGGTTGTTGAACTAACATGGATCAACGCCTAATCTTCTCCATTTAATTAATTTCATCGGTATTATGGTGTACTGATTTTTGCTAAATTATATGGTTAAATGCAAGTGGTTGTAACTAATGTATTACCGTATTTGTCTCTAACAAATACGCATGCACAGAAATTTAAATATAAATTTAAAATTAATTAATGTTAAATTGACTACCCAGCTAGTTCCATTTAATGGAGTTCTAGTATCTATCTATATATATATGAAGCTAGAAGGCAAAAAAGGTGAATCAGACGTAATTCCAAAAATACCCTTTTCTAATTAGGATTTTATAATAAAACAGTTTAATTTCTAAAATTTCAAACTAATAGAATAAACTACCCATGTAGTGCAGTAGTGGGCAGTTTTCTTCTTCTAATTTTGTAAAAAAAAAATTATTTAAAACAAAAATAAAAGAATAAAATTACAAAAAAGAAAAAAATAATTGTAAACGAGCAAATTGCCACGTGTGTGTGGCGAGAGGCTAGTACTCCATGAAAGCTAAAACTTGTGATGATTTTTTTTAACAAACAATAGTACTTATACTAAGGGGGTGGGAGAGTGGACTCAGCATCACAATGAGCTAATAATAACATGGTTCAAATTCTTCTTTGACGAGAATTAAATTTAAAACCTCTCACTTACAACGAAGAAATGGTTCAAAAAATTAGTTGCGGGGAATTTAGGTAGAACGAGAGCATCTCATCTCATCCCAACGTGTTTCGGTGCATGTACTTGTGCTTTTCAACAATGCCTTAAAAACAAGACAATAGATTTTTAATGTCGTCCTCTATTATTTTCCTCTTCTTTATGCATTAAATTAGTTTTTTTTTTTTTTTTTTTTTTTTTTGGGGGATCTGAAATGTAAACTTCATCAAATCGAAGCAAGGTTATAGGTCAACACAGAGGAAAACAAAATAACCTAAATATATTAAAGGGAACCAAATACATAAAAGCCCAGCTCAATTAAATAAGCAAAAATGAAAACCTAAATCCATAATCTCCAACCACAAAAAACAACGTCTACCGTGGTTACCACCACAACAGTTATGCCAACCGCTGCCGAAGTTGCAACACTAAAGAAAACAACCGAGTGGTGAAATTAGTTAAATAACAAAAATCATACTTGTTCTACAATGATGCATTTTTCTCTGACCAACACCAATCATGGTCGACAAATCTAACAAAAAATTGTAGTTCGAGTACAAAAATTGTAGTTGGAGTACAAAAATTATGTCGTATCGATTGTTTATGTAGAAATGTGATTTTCACACTATTTTTTTAGTTTATCAAACACATCTCATTATTTAAGGTCATCATAGTGAATAAGTAATCAATAATTAAAATTAAACAAGAGTATGTGAAAATCATTTCCCTTTGTTAGGTTATAGACAAGGTTTAAGCATTTAAGAAAATAAATCATTTTTATATTTTATTGGTGGACAAATCTACCACTATAATAATAGGCTACTCAATCTTAAATATATGGTAATGATTGTTAGTTACTAGCAAATGCCACACACTCAATGTGTGAGAGAAACAGACTTTTTTTTTTTTTTTTTTTTTTTTTTGCGAGAGTAGTAATTTGTTTTTAACGAGTTGGAAGTTTAGGAGAGGAGAGAAAGACCAATGGGAGAAAAATGTGGAAGAGAGAGGGAGGTGGGAGGAAAAACAGGGTAATTTGTTTTCTGTATCTTGCAGAACAAGAATAGTCAATTTCGGCGAAGTCGGTGGACTTTGCCTACCTTTATGGAACAAGGATGATGGTTGCATCATTGATCATTTTGGGCAACGTACTCTGGCCTTGGAAAATCATTGTCTTCCAGCAATTATGCATGGTTTTTTTTAGGTTTTTTTCCTTTTGAAATTTAGGTGCTAGAAAATATTTT
Source organism: Pyrus communis (assembly GCF_041283825.1). NCBI lineage: Eukaryota > Viridiplantae > Streptophyta > Magnoliopsida > Rosales > Rosaceae > Pyrus > Pyrus communis. The sequence continues at coordinate 29,344,529 of NC_142569.1, forward strand.
GGGGTAAACTTAGATAGAATGGGGAGTTTAAATCGAAAAACTCTAAATATTTAGACATAAAAGCATATCAATAGTATATTATTTGCCAATACCAGAAAAGTCTTTCACCCCTTTTACTAACAATGCTGCAGATCCAAGTTTTGATGAAATATAGGGTTGGTCTAGGATTGTGGTGCTATTAAAGCAAAAAAAATAACTTATTAAAAAAATCTGGAACATCAAATATGTGTGGTAAAAAAAAAAAAAAAAAGAAGAAGCTTTTATTAAAAGAATGATGTTAATGACAGTGAAAAACATAGAAAAGTAGAAGCAGGGTCTACCATTTGTCTTCCATGTCTTGCATAATAAGAATAGTTAATCTCGGCGAAGTCGGGGGACTTCGCCTACCTTTTTGGAGCAAAGGATGATGGTGGCATCATTGATCCTTTTGTGCAGTTTACTCTGGCCTTAGAAAATCATGGTCTCACTGACACGCCCCGATCACGGTGTTCGAAGGACAACGGGATGGGCACATGTTAGCCGACACCCAAGGATGATGCAAGCCACTTAATTAATGCATATGCCGAGAACATGTAAAACATGCATATAAATTTCGCGCCCAACCACACAAGGTAAAATCAAAATACACACCTTAACGAAATAATAATAATAAGGTACTGATCACTGATTGAAGAAACATATTCAACTGCCAATGTTTAAAAAATGATAATGCGTGGACATGTTCAGAGCATACTACTAATTCGAAAAACAAGCGAAAGGGATGTTAAAAAGTGTGATTACAAGAAATGCCCTATGCAGAGGGGAAGACACAAAGTCACTGATATGGGAATGCCTTGAAGCTCAGATCTTATGCCTTGTTCCTAGGTCCTGAAGGCAATGGCGGATTCACTAAGGGGCAGGAGGGGTCAGCTGACCCTCCTAACTTTGGCATACCTCCATGGAAGACCTATATGATGCCCCCTTGATATTTAGAGTTTTCCTTGAGATATACCCTCTAGCTGCTGGATGAAATGCCTCAATGAATGGGCAAGGCAAGGAAGGGTAGGCATTATGTACAGCATGGGTGAAGGCTGCATCGTGCCCTTGGCTTCAATGATACTACTATGTACTACAACATAGTTTGGTGCTGCAACCTCTGTTTTTCCACCTCTAGGATTTCTCGAACTTGCCTCAACCCGCCAAAGAATTTCCTAAAGAGAAGTGGATAACAAGGAGATACATGTTTGATGCCTCAAGCTAGAATATTACTACTCTCAAGTCCAAAGCTGCCACTTCCTACCAAATGCTATTCACTTTGATGCAGTGCTGGCCCTCATTTGGAAGTTTGCTTTTGAAGCAAAACCAAGTCATTTGATATATTTTTTAAAAATAAGACCTAGCCACATAAAAAAAAAAAACTTAAGCTTCTAATTAATCTAGACATATATAAATCCAAATCTTTAAAATCTGAATTTCTATCTCTTCACAACCCAAATTCACGATCTATAAAATTCTAATATTCATTGTATTAATAATGAAATTATTGTAAGAATTTCGAATCTCTTTCCCTTCCATTAATAGTAGTAAAGTTAAATAATAATAATTATGAAGCTATAATATGATATTTTCAAAATATGAAACCTTGTTGTGAACAATTGTCGCTTATAAGGAACACTTGTAGTTTGTAATGTTGTTTATTTATGAATTATGAATGATGGAGTTATGATTTATTTTTTACGGCTATTTTTTGTTGAAAAAATGTTTGTAAATCACGTGACCTCCCAAACAATTTTTTTTTGGATCCGTCATTGCCTGAAGGGGGTGCAAAACAAAACATGAGTGAACCAAGTTTAATATAAAATAATACTAAAAGCAATTACCCTTCAAATGTACTGACCCCCAGTTTTAGAAAAACTCATATAGCATAATAAGTAATAAGTTTTCTGAAAACCCTAGCAAGCCATAAAACTTTCGTAAAACATATATCATATATAGTGTGTTTAGACCATCTCCAACCCTAACCTAAAACCTAAAAATATTTAGCCCAGAAAATTTAGGTTTTAGCCCAGAAATAGCTTTTCTGCTCCAATCATTCTAGCATAAAATTTTAGCCTAACTATATTTAAATTTTGATAAATTTTGAAAAATCACTAAAACAATACATGAAAATCATGATAAACCACATAAACTTAATACAAACGACATTTAATAAACCACATAAACTTAATACAATCGAAAACTCATAAACTACATAAACTTAATAATGATATCCACCATCTTGACTTGGTGGTGGATTTGGACCTCTAGCATGCTCTTTTGCCATCTTGAAAAATTTGGAAATGAGAAGAAATGGTAGAAAGAAAAATTGGAAGAACTGTAGGAGAAAAGTGAGTTTTGTGTGGATGTTTGAACAAATAAATAGGTATTTATAGAGCTTTTGGGTGAATTTTTTAAAATAATTTTAGCCGTTGGATTTAAATTTGGACTGTTAGATCTTTTTTTTTACCATTAGATTTGATTATATTCGATCTAAGCCGTTGGATTCAATAAATATATAAATATAAAACTAAAAAAAAAACATTTGCACGTGGACCGTTGGATTAACCAATGGTCCAATTAACACAGCCGTTGGATTGAAAAAGGTAGCCTAACGGCTACAAACAACTGCTGACAGCCGGAGGACATGCCCACATGGGTGGGGTCCGCCTCGGCTGAGTCTCTGGCGCATCTGCGTGTGGAGCAAGTCCTGCTCGCGTCTGGGCTTCACAGCTCCGGTTTTAGTCGCACCGGTTGGGGTCCACTCCAATTTGTGGCCTAAACTTGGGCCGATATTTAGCCCCTGGATGAGTTTTAGGTTTTAGGTTAGTTTTAGGCCATGAGTTGGGTTGGGTTTTGGGGGGGAAAAAAAGGGAATTATAGGTTTTAGGCCAGGGTTGGAGATGGTCTTAGTAGTGGTATCATAATTGCTCGAACGCACATACATCGTCGCCCAAAGGCACATACATCACCTGCCCGAAGGCATATTCATCACTCCCCCTCGAAAGGCACATTGTATGAACACCCGCTAAGTAAGCACAGAAAATCATGAACATCTATTCAATATATATATATATATATATATCATTGGAGCTCAATAGCTCAAACATAAATCCATGTTCATAAATATTTCAGTAAACGTAAATTCGATAAAGCATAATATTTCACAAAGCGTAAATCCGATAACTCATAAACGTTTCATAAAATCATGTTTTTCATGTATGCATTTCTAGTAATAAAATCATGCATTTTGGAAAGGGTCCACTCACAGTTACTCCGTTACCAAAGTGTCATTCAATAATAGGGAGTTCAACAATAGGGAGGACGAGATTAGCTCTAATGACACACCTATACACAAAAGAGGACTAATTAGTAAACCCTAACAAGAGGATTGAATTTGAGAAAATGGACGTTGTATTCGAATTCAGGACGTCAAAAAACCTAAGGAATGACCTCGGGTTCCCCCATGTGTCGAGATGGGTCGTCAGAAAGTTGGCCAAAAAATCGCTGGCGTTGCTTTCCACGGTACCTCCAGGGAGGCGTGTGTGCTCCACATGCTGGCCACCGCTACACCATGCGCATCCTCACTCGCTGGTGAGTATAGTCCTACTCACTTTCCTCGCGAGGCCTGAGGTTAGCCTGTTTTTGGGCTCAACTTCCCAAGCTCGTTTCTCAACCATTTTCGATGTTTCGAAAAGCCAAAATGAAGCTTGACACAAGGAGAAGAGATTTATACCAATTTGAGACCGAGTGGTGGCCGGAGTTGGCCAAAAAATGGTTGCAAATTGGCTGTCTTTGTTAGAAAACTAGGGAAGCTTTCCCCGTGAGTTTCCTACATCCAAAGGTTACCAAAACTTCTCAAAACTACTCCCAAACATACATCGAGGCACGATCTACAAGTTTTGGACGAGATTTTAGGCTTACCTTCACCGGAGAAGCTCGGTGAACAGTGACGGTGCAAAGGAAAAGATAGGGAGTTTGAGGGGTTTCCTCCTTCGTTCTAGGTTCACAACTAGGGTGGTTGACGGTGGGGGTGCTGTCATTGTTGTTTGTTGTTGTTGTGTGCCCTTGGGGAGTGTTGAGACAAAGAGAACAAAGAGATGAAAGAGAGATGAGAAAAGTGAGAGTTTAGAGAGAGAGAGAAATGACAGTTTAAGGGATTGAGGGGTCACACGGGAAAGAAGGGGAAGCCGGGGGACAAAGGTGTAGAAGTGGGTCCCAGTGGCTCACAAATTAAGGCCACTAAAGATGAAACGTGAAATTACTGAAGTACGCTCGACGTTTCGAAATTCATAAAAACTACGTTCTAGCTCTAAATTCAAATATGCTTGCTCCCAAATGTTCTTGGCGATGAGTACAAAAAGAATAAATTAAGAAAATTAGTTATATGCGTCATGACAAGATGATCAACGAAAGTCACATTCATGCCACGAAGGCAATTTGGTAAATTCACACATTTAATAATACAAATACATAAAAATTTAGGACAGGGTATCACACTCACAGGGGTTATGCATGGTTTTTTCCATTTTTTTTTTTAAATTCAGGTGCCAGAAAAAAAATATTTCAGTGTAAACTGAGATAGAGTGGGGAGTTTAAATAGAAAAAAAATATTTAGACATAAAAGCATATCAATAGTATATTGTTTGCCAATACCAGAAAAGTCTTTCACCTTTTTTTACTAACAATGCTGCAAATCCAAGTTTTGATGAAATATAGTGTCGGTTTGGGATTGTGGTGCTTTAAAAAAAAAACAACTTATTAAAAAATTTGAAACATCAAATATGTTTGGTAAAACAAAAAAGTGCTTTTATTAAAAAAACTGCTGCCAAGATAGTTGAAAAACATAGAAAAGCAGAAGTAGAGTTTACTATTCTTTAAAAAAAATTGCTTTTTTTTTTCAAAGCATAGTAATCAGTGCCCATTTAATAAAATTTTCAAAATGGCAAATATACCCTCTCATATTTTACAAAATTACAATCATTACCCCTACATTATTCTTTTTGACAATTATTATATCAAATTAAATACCATTTCATTTTCAGTCATTTAAAATATTCACAGCAATTTATATAAAAGTTTAGCAAAAACTCAGACACTTTTTTTTTTTGTTAAAAACTTAAAAGAAAGTTTACCAAACACTCAATAACTTTTACAACTGTTTATTCTCATAGCACAGCAAAAATAATTTTTTCAAAAAGTACAGCAATACCAAACGAGCTCATAATGCCTTATCGAGAGACAAATGCTTCCATGATTAAAAGTTGTGAACCAATTATAAGCTTTAAAATTGTAGTGAAAGTAACATATGAGACTTTAACATTTTACCACCAATCAACTGATTTACTTATTGCTTTCACGCATTGACGAGTTAGGATTTTACAATAATGGGATTATAATATAAGCTCTAAAAATTTGATCACACTTTCATTCAAATTGTCATTGATATGTTATCATAATTCAGAAAAATCATATTAAACCAAGAGACAAATGGGGAAAAACTACTAATATTATATAGCCAAAAGAAGACTATGAGTCACGACACAATAAAGAAGAACGGGGGAAATTTTTTTATCAAAGGTGGAACTTGATTTTAAACGACCTTAATAAAAGTGTAGCAAGTTGTATGTTCTTTAGCTCGAGTATTGCATTTAATTGAGATTTAATTTAAGTTCGAGGGGAAGAGAGATAGAGGAGAGAAGAAGAAAATACATGAATAAAGTGGTGGTGTGCTACAAGGAGGAGAACAACTAAGATAGGAAGAGCTTGGAGTGTAGTAGGCCGGCCAAAAATGCTAAAAATCACCTACTAAACATTGCTTTTATTGAACATCTTGTAGGGGTCAAGACAAAGTAACAAGAGGGTTACATTGGATTTGTTGGAGTCATGGGCACTCAATGTGCCTAGTGTAGCTCCACTATTTCCACAATGGATAACCTCGATTGTTATTTAACTATTGGCATAAAAACAAAAAGACTATGATTGAATTTAAATAAAATATTTAAGATATGTTTGGTATTTAACTTGAATCTGATTTTTTTTTTTTTTAACTCAAACACAATTTTTGAGTCTCAAGTCAATAATCCTGGTTTGATAGGACTATTTTTTAAAAATGAACTCAAAACCAACTTGAAAAATTAGTCTACTTATGAAAAACACAAAAAATTAGTTTTTAAACTCATATCTCCCCTCTTTTCTTTCTATCTTAATTCTTCCTATTTTTTTTCCCTCTCCTCCCTGTTCTGATTTTTCTCTCTCCTTTCTCCTCTCTCTCTTCCGATCATTTCCCTCTCCTTTCTCTCTCATTTCACAAGATATGTTATTTGATTATCTTCAATTCATTTGATTCGACGATTGAAAATTAAAATAATATCTAAAAAGTAAAAATAAGTGTACAAATAGCACAATGCATGAATAATGCATTTCCAAAACCTTTTTGTTCTTGTGTTTGGGTGGTTCAATTGAGTGACCGGAGCGAGCTGGAGGGAGAGAAGCTAGCTAAACTAAGCTGTGCTGTCACCCTCACCCTCTACTTTTTTCTGTGACGTTTAAAAGGCTCGCACACTCACGTGCAATTGGGGCCCTTTGACCACTTTGTCATCAACGATTGCCGTGTGGATGTGGGTTCCATGCCAATCAAATACAGCTCTCCCCATTCATGAGGAGTTTCCATTGTTTTATTTATTTATTAAATGTCTTCTCCTTTTTTTTTGTTCTCACTTTTCAGCATAAAAATATCAAATCTAAATCGGATGTGTATAAGCTTAAACAAGAAGATCCCATCAGCCAATCCCTTTTGTCATGTCATCAATCCTGCACAACAACATGATTGTACTCAATAAGTCCAAGACCTTTCATCTTGGATTTTTTAACAAAAATTTAAGTAGTGCTTTAAGGTCAATATTTTTGTTGTGTGATATGTCACATGAGAATTTTTTTGGCCTCGTTTGACATTAATAATTGAATTGAAATAGATAATTTACTAAATTTTATGTAAGACGTGGAGAAAATGGAACGTCAATTTTCAAAATTTTGTCAAATTTGAAGGTGATAGATGAGTTAATATTTATCCCTTCAAAATTCCTAAAACTGGGAGGATTGAAAGTATAAATTTTCTTCATGAAAATCCATCGTTTCTGATTCAAATTAAATTGAATTAAACGAGTAACATATTGGAATTCACTTCTTGACATTAAAACAATATTTTGTGTTTCTGTTCACGTTATGCTAAAAAATGGTGTGTCTATGTTATTTTTCTTATCACAAAACCATACAAGAAAGAGTTAAAAAAATTGACTTCTATAAGGAAAAGCCAAAGGCCCAAAAAGGGGACCAAAAGTAGGCCCAAGTTCGTTCATGTGAGTCCCAATTGATTTGGTCCAAATAGAAATGGCAATAGAAATTAGAAAGGTTGCTGCTTCCTTCCCCTCATCACTTGTCTCAGCAGAGCTAAAAGCACAGAGTAGCTCAATTGCAAGAGTATGCTGCTGGCCTCTCTCTACAATCCTGCAACTGCAACCTCCTTCATGTTTCCAAGGTCGCCATCCCCGACACGTACACATACACTTGGTCTCTCTCTCATCACCAACACCAAGTAGTTATAGTAGTTGTGCATCACATTCAAGCTGTTAAGTGTTTGATGCTTCAGGGATGTTCAGTCCTCGGACGGAGTTTTTCAAGAAATGGGTTGTGTAATGGCGTGAAGAACAAGCAAGGAAGACCAAGATGGTGGCCAAGATGTCCAAGTGCGTTTTTTAGGTGGAGAGGAACGGCTTTATCTCGGAATGGTCTTTGATACTTGCAGAGCAAGGTTGCTGATCGACAAGCGAGGGACTAAGCATGCCGAGGGAAGGGAGAGTACCCTCTTTTTATGGTATTATGCAGCTGATCATTTTTCTCAAACTTCAAATTTTTGAGTAAATGTTATTTGGACACACAAAATTGACTACATTGTTGACACGCTCATGGTCTATATGTTAACATTTTAAGCATCATCGGGCTTAGCAATATTCATAGGATCATGTTCCACAGCTTGGTTATCTAACACTACAATGAACATTTTATAGAAGCATAATCTGCCTGAAGAAAACAATGTAGCTCAAAACACATCTCATGTATTTTTATCTTTTACTTTCGACAAGAAATAAAAATGTAACTTTTCCAACTTTGTCAACCTTGATTATTATTCTGGGAGTTAATAGATTAGTTTTGCAGTTCCAAATATAATCTTGAGAAGACTTGTGACTGTACACGAAGACACATACACACTTGCATTTACGCACGTCTATGCGTCTTTGCGAACAAACAAACTCTTGTAGTTTGGACGGTTGATTAGTTTTTGTTCTCTATGCAGGTTACATCCACGTCCAGAAAGTGAGGTGAAGTTTTTGCATGGGGTTCTTGACTCCATTGCACGTATAGAGGTACATAGATTTCCTTCCCTCTAATTAAGCTTGATCAACAAACACTATGGAAATATGAGACACATAATAAACAAAATCAGAGGCTGATGACATTGAAATCTTCACTTGTGAAATGAAACAGGCAAAAGCTTATGGCTAAGGATCTAGGAGCAACTCAAGTTGATCAAGTGTTCACAGCCCGATGTGGTGCCGGGAACGAGAAATGAACGAAGATAAGAGAGAGGGTACTCGGTCTGCCGGTGAGCAGTGCAACTCAAACGGAGGTTGCTTATGGAGCTGCATTGTTGGCATTAAAGGGTATTGTGACGTATGAAATACCAATACGCACTCATTCCAAAAAATCACGTGCAAATCACATGCAACTTTATAAACAAAAAAATTGACGAAATTTATCGTAATGACCCAAAAACCTGGTCAAAGCCCATAGATTCAATATCAATTTGGAGTCTGAAAAAGCACTTTTTACGTGAAGCAGCATCCGTTGTTTGAGGTGGTGAGACTTTGAACTTGCGACCAAACCCAAAATAAAAAAGAAAAAAAAAAGAGAAAAAAAAAGAAAAAAAAAAGGATTGAATTCCCTTCGTCCAAGATTCGTAGTGATCATCCCTTCCACTCACATTACCCATCAAACATTCTTAATTCAAATATAATTGATTAATCATAATCAGAGAATGCCTGCATGGATGACAAGAACAAAATGCAGGTTTCTTTGATATTGGCATTGCCATTTTCTTCTTTTGGTGAGTCCTTTTGTTTTCTCTCTAGCCACTTTTCTTTTCCATTTTTTCCTCTTTTATTCCAAAAGTCTCAACCTTTATTTCCATTTCTTGCTTCCAGGTATTGGGTTGATCTTCATTTGATTTTCTTGGAATTTTCATTTGATTCAACATCTGAGGTGGGATTTTTGTTCTGTTATTTTTTCATATTTTTTTGCTTTTAATTTTGATTTATTGGGTATCCATATGACTGTTTGTCTGATTAATTATACGTATTCATACAGATTGATGCTTAAAATTATAATCCAGAGGAAGCAATAATGGGATTAGTGTTAAAAATTAGAGTTAACATCCGAAAATCTGTGAGCATTTCAATCAGAACATGTTACAGATCAGTTTGCAATCATCCATTTCTTGGGGGAATGCTGCTTTTCTTGTTATTTCTGTACAGAGAATTTCCTTTTGTGTTTTCTCTTTTGGTGTATGCATCCCCTGTGTTTGTTTGCTCTGTTGTTCTTCTTGGGACCCTTTTGATTTTTGGCCAGTCCAACATACCTGAAATCGAGAAGGAACAGAAGATTAGCCATGCCATTGCTTCTCTTAGAACTCGGGTTTCGAGGGATGACATTGTTGTTATTGAGAGAGATAGGAGGTTTCCCGCTGAAAGGCTTTCAGGAAAGTCTAAAGACACTGCAGAGAGTAGTGAGGTTGATGATTATGAAGGTTCAGTTAGATATGTGCCACTTATTGATGAGTGCTTGCAGAACATTCTGAGTGGAAAGAGATTGATTGGGGATATGGGGAAAGAATTAAACAGTAAGGACTTGGAAAGTCGACTAAATGTTGAAAAGGAGAAAGCGAGGCATGAAGGCATGACAAGGAAAGTGAGAATTGATGAGAAGCAACATTCTATGGTTCAAAAGGTAGGAGATGAGAATCGATATTCGGTTGATGCTCACAAGGGTGATCACTACTTAGAGCCTAGTGGTGGTGATGATAATGCTGACGATGACGATGACGAGGCTTCAGATTACGGGTCAGAGAGGGCAGAGAGTTCATCACCAGATGCATCAATGGCTGACATTTTTCCGATCCTTGATGAGCTACACCCTCTTTTAGACTTAGAAGCTCCACAGCTTGCTAACGATGAGTCTGACTTTGTGTTTGATAGAAGTAATGATGGCAGTAATGAGTCGAACGAGGATATTCGAAACAAGGATGGAGAAGTAGAAGAGGACGGGGTTGATGATAATGACGGCGATGAAGAAGAAACACATGGTGGAAAGGAAGCTGAATCTGCAATTAATTGGACAGAGGATGACCAAAAGAATCTCATGGATTTGGGGAATTTGGAGCTTGAAAGGAACCAATGCTTAGAGACTGTTATTGCGAGGAGAAAAGCAACGAAAAGCTTCAGTTTATCAGCCGAGAAGAATCTAATTGATTTAGATAGTTCTGAAAATCCCTTTAATGTTACACCAATATCGACAACAAGGCACAACCCGTTTGATCCTCAATATGATAGTTCGTATAATAGCATGGGGTTACCACCAATTCCTGGTTCTGCTCCATCGATTTTGTTGCCAAGAAGAAACCCGTTTCATCTTCCTTATGAGTCAAATGAAAATAAACTTGATCATGTCAAGGGAGACAGTTTTCAACAACGCTTTATGACATTTCAACCCAAGGAAGTGCTATTCCGTAGGCATGAAAGCTTCAGTTTAGGACCGTTAAACTTAGGGGATGCTAAACAAGAGAGGCAAGAGTTTAAGTGGAGACCTTTTTTTGTACCAGAACAGTTAGCTCCAGAAGGAACAAGCTATTCCTCATTACAAAGACAATCAAGCAATGTTAGTGATTCGAAGTTGAGTTCTAGTCATGATACTGAATCAATGAGTTCTGCAGCAGATATGGATGACAAGAAGTTCAGTGAGCAAGACTTTGCTAAAGAAGCAGAAGTGATCTCCAACATTTACCAAGCTTTTGATCTTGTTGGCCATGGAAGTCAATCTTTTGAAGATGCAGAGATGGAAATAATGGAACAGGATGGAAAAAAGGATGTTCAACATAATGAGCTAGAGATAAAATTGGGCAAGGTGGAAAATTTGGAACCAAGCTTGTCGAGTACAAGAGGGTTTGCTACTTCTATGGAAATAAATGATGAGTCAAGCTTGTCATCATTGTCACAAGTAGATGAAAAGATTTCAGATGTGAGGAAAGGTGGATCAACAAGTTCAAAATCAAGAGGTGATCTTGTTGTGAAGGTTGCAATTTCGCCACAACCTCCACTCGAGGATTCAGAAGTTTACTTTACGAGCAGTATGATGGACGACAATCAACATAAGGAGCCAATTTATGACTCAAGCCCTCCAGCATCTAAAGGGGTCCTTTCTTTTGACTCCATTTCTTCAGACATGCGAGTAGAGATATCTAAACTGATATCGAATTTGGACTCAGATGTCGATCTCTCTAAGAATTTGGATGAGAATGAAGCTTCTTCAAATTCTTGTTATCAATTTGTTTCTTCCAAAGAAAATCCACCAACAGAACAGGAGAAACACTTATCATGGTTAAATAAGTCCATGGTTGAACCGTGTTTTGATGAGCACAATTCACTTACTGTAAGTTACCTAAGCACTATGCGTTAGAGAATGTTTGAATTATCTATATGGTTTACTCATATACCTTTTGAATTATTTGTAGCACTCAATTACTGTTTTTTAAATAGGTTTAATCACTTTTCATTTACTGTAATCGACATAATTAAATTGCATGAACTTCCTTTTGAATTATCTACAACACGCCATTATTGTTGTTGGACCCTAATTTTTTCCTTTGACATCAAGTTGCCTTGTTCTTTTTAGTGCTATCAAAGTGAAAGTTCTATTCAAAATGTCTCTGCAAACCACATAAATTTGCATGAGGGCAATGTCAAGCCGTGTAGATTGTTGCTTTTTTTTTTTTCCTTCTATTTTTTTTCCAGTTCAATCAATGTGCATGTCCAAGTAATTTGCTTGTCATGCGGAGTATGTAATGCTCTCATGGAATGTGTGCTGTTGATTTATTGAAAATAAGAGATTTTAGATACATGCAAGTCTAACTGCAGGATATGTTTATGTAATTCCACAGTTTTAGATTTATTTGAAATCTTGTCTTTCAGCTATATTTGCTTCTGCAACATCTACATTAGTGCAAGCATATTTCACTATTTATGTGTCTGACAATTGTTATATCAACCTATTCTTCTTGTTAGGTTAAATAATTTAGTTTGACATTCATGTGAAGTCGTTGTACTCAATTTTGGAAATTTGTAATGAAAACTATACAAGATTCTAAATCATGGCTTTTTTGATATTTTAGGAACCAGCTTCCATCTTGTCAAAATCCAAGGAGGATTCAAGCACAATTCAGGATGTGAAAGTATGGGAAGTCGGTGAAGTTCAGGACCTTGGTTTGGCAAATTTGTCTTTAGTGACTTCTAAATTTGCATCAAGCAATACAGAATCTAGTGTTCAAGAACCTACTACTACTCATACTGCTTCAAAGAAAGTCTCTGAAGTTAATGTTGGCGAGCCTAAAAAATCATCTGATTTGAATGATGGATCAACAAAAGTAGAAACTAATGATGTGGGTTCTACCAAGGAGACTGGATCTAGAAATTCGGGATCTAGTGCTCAAGAAAATTTCACTACTCAATCTACTTTGAAGTCAATCTCGAAAGGTAGTGTTAGTGAGCTGCCAAAACAACTAAATTCGAATGATGCATTGGGTTCTAAAAACGAGATTGCATCAAGTTATGCAGGCATTGATGTTCAAAAAGCTATTACTACTCAATCTATTTTGAAGTCAGTCTCTGAAGGTAATGTTAGTGAGCTACCAAAACAATCAAATGCGAATGATGCAGTGGGTTCTAAAAACAAGACTGCATCAAGTTATACAGGGTCTAGTGCTCAAGAAGCTGTCATTATTGATAATGCATCAAAGCGAATTTCAGAAGGTAATGTTGATGAACTGACAAAGTCACTAGATTTAAAGAATGGATCAGAAAGAGTAGAAGCTAATGCAGGGGAATCTACCAAACATATTTCATTAAACAATCCAAGATTTGGTGTCCAAGAAACTATCACCACCAATATTGCTATGAAGCCAGTGTTAGAAGGGAATGTTGGTACTACTACAGAACCATCAAATTTAAATGATGGATTTGCAGCAGTAGGAACAACTACAGTGGGTTCTACTAAGGAGGATGCATTAAATAATGCAGAATACGGTGTTCAAGAAACTATCACTGCATCAAATTTAAGTGATGAACTCGAAAAAGTAGGAATTAATGCAGTGGATTCTATCAAGGAAATTAGATCAACCAATTTAGAATCATCTGATCACAAAACTATCACTATTCATATTGATTTGAAGCAAGTCCCAGAAGGTAATGTTGGAGAGCTACCAAAAGCATCAGATTCAAAAGATGGACTGATAAAAATAGAAACCATTGCAACGAGTTCTTCCAAGGAGTTTGCATTAAGCAATGTAGAAGAACCTATCACTACTCATTTGGCTTTGAAGCAAGTTTCAGAAGGTAATGTTGGTGAGCTGCCAAAACCATCAACTTCAAAGGATGAATATGACAAAGTAGAGACTAATGCATTGGGTTATACCAAGGAGATTTCATCAACTAATACAAGATTTAGTGTTGCGGAAACTATCACTATTGATACTGCTTTGAAACAAGTCTCAGATGGTAATGTTGGTGAGCTACCAAAAGCATTGGATTCAAATGATAGATCGACAAAAGTTGGAGCGAATGCAGTAGGGTCTACCAAGGAGATTGCATCACATAATACAGAATCTGGTGTTCAAGAAACCATCACTATTGATACTTCCTTAAACCAAGCCTCAGAAGGTAAAATTGGCGAGCTGCCAAAACAATCGGATTTGAAGGATGAACTGACAAAAGTAGAAAGTAATGATGTGGGTTATGACAAGGATATTGCATCAAGCAATACAGAAGCTGGTGTTCAAGGTACTATCACTACTCATACTTTTGTGAACCAATTCTCAGAAAATGGGAGTGAGCTTCCAAAACCATCGATTTCAAAGGAAGGATCTGCAAAATTAGGAACTAATGTAGCAGGTTCTACAAAGGAGGTTGTATCAAACAAAGTAAGACCTGGTGTTCAAGAAACTATCATTATTGATATGACTTTGAAGCAAATCTCCAAATGTAATGTTGGTGAGCTAACAAAATTGTCAAACTCAGATGATGGATCTGAAAAGCTAGGAACTGGTGCAGTTAATCAAACTATCACTAATGATACGGCATCAAAGCAAGTCTCAGAAAGCAACATTGTTGAGCTACCAAAACCATCAGATTCTAAGGTTGGATCAGCAAAAGTAGGAACAAATGCAGTGGGCTCTACTCTGGAGACCGAATCAAGCAAATCAAAGTCTGGTGTTCAAGAAACTATCACTACTGAGGTTGCACTGAAGCAAGTTTTAGAAGGAAATGTTCATGAGCTTCCGAAGCTATCAAATGCAAATGATGGATTGACAGAAGTAGAAACTAAGGTAGTAGGTTCTCTGAAAGAGATTGAATCAAGCAATACAAAATCTGGTGTTCTAGATGCTATCTGGAAAACCAAATTTTGGTGAGTTGCCAAAATCACTGAATTCAAAGGATAAATAAGAAAGAATGTAGCGGGTCTGTATAAGAGATTGCATCAAGCAATGCCACTACTTGTGTTGCTTTGAAGAAAGATTTAGAAGGTAATGCTGGTGAGTTGCCAAAACCTTTAAATTTAAAGGATGAATTGGAAAACGTAGGATTTAATGCAGTGGGTGCTACAATGGAAGGAACTAAAATCAGTTGTCTCTAGTTTCTAAATTTTGTAAGCAAATTTCACTTTGAATACATATAAATGCATCATATTTTTTTGAAAAAATTCGTATTATTGTCTCGATGGATATGATTGTATTTTGATGTAAATGACACTACAATTTCTTTACTTTCGTTCATTAAACACACTGATTAGGTTTTTCCTTGATCTAAAACACTGGTTAAGAAATTTGAATTTGAATAAAATTAGCAACATTAAGATGTGTTAACTTGTCCTTGATTGGTTTTATTACACAAAAATTAACACTTGCTCTGCCAAATATAAAGAATCCAGCATAATAATGAATTGAAACCTTATAGTTTTTTGACATTTAATTACATAATTACAAGGTTAAATGAATCATTATATCAAGTAACAAGCATTTGATCATCCTTAGTTTTTTTATTTTTTAGAAAAATATACAATATTCATTAAGATAAAGAGAAGGCTTATATGTTAAAATGGTCCTTGTGTTTTAGTCATTGGGTCAATTTAGTCCCTGTGTTTTCAATTTAGCCAATTTGGTCCTTGTGTTTATCTCCGTTAGCAAATTAAGGACATTTTCATCTAATTTCTATTAAAAAAATTATAAATTATTAAAAACTTATTTATAAAATTATAATTTATTTGATTTAAAATATTTATAAATTAAATAAAATTAAAAGAAAAATTATTCTCTCCCAACTCTTTGACCACCTTCGTAACACTACCTCGTTTCTTTTCTATGTCACAACCTTAATCATTTTTTAGATTGGAAATTTTATTTCTTATATGTGTTATTTCTCATTAATTTGCATTTTCTGTAAAGAGTAAGGATAATTATTTCTCATATGATTTTTCTTATGAATTTTTTTCAAAGAGATTGAATGAAATGTCCTTAATTGGCTAACAGAGACAAACACGAGGACTAAATTAGCCAAATTGAAAACATGGGGACTAAATTGGTCATATGACTATAACAAAGGGACTATTTTGACATTTAAGCCTAAAGAGAAGACATACAAGATGATAGACACGTAAAAGTATGTAACGAACACGAACATATGCATAGGTAAGAAAAACAAGATTTAAAAACATGAAAAATGGAACTAATACTTGTTTGTTTGCTGACAGCCTGACGTTGGTTCCTTATCAAACCTGCACAAGGAATGTTCCCAATGTCTTTACCGTTAGAGAATACCATAATATCTTGGAGGTCCACATAATAGTCCTTAGTTGCAAAATCTTCGATTAGTGCTAAGCTCACCACACCTCGCTACGCCACAAGTGAGAAATATTGTTGAGAGTTCTTGTTGAGCACATTTGAAGCACACATGGATTTCATTTATCATTCAGTTCTAACAAGAATCCATGAAAACAATGTCGCTTACATCGACCAGACGATCCAAGAAGTCAACACCAAGAGTATTGCGCCACCGAAGTTATTCTTCACTCATCATCAAAGCATTAAAAGATTGAGGTCAAGCAGATCCGACCTAAGACAACATCGTTGATCTCTTCATAAAGTTGTTTCCAATGTATATCTTCCAAAATCTTACCAACGTATTTGATCGCGTGACCTATCTCATTTGTAACGCAGCAACGCTTGTATTTTTGTAGGGAGTTTTGTCGAACTTAGGGGGAGTATCTTGAAACTTGACCTTAATGTACTTTTTTCCTTTAGATCAAGAGCATTTTTCCCATAGGAATTTTGCTAACCTAATGAGGTTTTGATGAGGCACCCACATGAGGATGGTCATACCTTGTGTGCATTTTCTACTACTTGATGCATATTAAAGATGTCAAGTATCGACATTGCATTAACTCACATTTTTCGCCTCAGACTATGAGTTTGTTCCATTTGGTTTATCGTAGTCAGGTTTTGGTGAGACTTTATCCTTTACGTGCATCCCTACTTTAAGACTCGCATATGCAATTCTTGTGTTGAATGAGAACAAATGACAATTACCCCATCTGCTAATGATGAAGACCTAATGTAATTACTTCTTAAATTCTACACATTCAAGAGAGAAGTGTTGTTAGTAGTGTTTTACTTTAAGTGTGGTTGTGTAAAGAAATAGGAATTCAATAGGATTTAGAAGATTTTTTCCTTGTACAACTTGTATTACTTGTTGGGTAAGTAAAACCCATCATAATTAGTATAAATAAAGACATTAAACATGAAGAATTCCACACATAATTCTTTAAGTCCTTCTTCTCTCTTTGTGGCACCTTGTCTCTATTATCTTTCAACAATTAGTTTCAACAAAAAAATGTGAATTATATGTATATTTAAAAATGTGTGAAAAATAATAAAAAATAATATGTATTAAACATATGTTGCGTTTATAACACACGAATTTACTAACTAGCCCTCAAGTACGATCTGCTCTTGGGCTTGGGCGGATTATTATTAGAGTGACTCTGAACAAATCCAAGGCCCGCATTGTTTAGAACCAGCAAAAAAGAAAATGGCGGCAGCAGTAGGAGTTCCAACCTGTCACCGGCTACACCTCCTTACACCACCACCACCACCACCACCACCACCATATTCTTCCTTCTCCCTTTTCTTCAAACCCCTTGTTACCTCCACCACCACCGTCACCACCACCACCACCACCACCACCATTGCATTCACGCATCTCCACATCCCACGCCGTACACTTATCTCCCATTCCCTTCCTTCCTTCTCGTCTCGCCCCCTCTTCTTCTGCCACCCTCCCACCGCTCCCCACTCTCCTCCTCCCCCAAGGCCTCTTTACAAGAAGAAGCACAAACCCATCAACTCGAAATTCCAGAAGATAATAATAATGGTGAAGAAATTGAGATCGAAATTGAGAACTCGGATAATAAAGAGGATGGCCAAGTGAGTTCGGATCCTACACCTGCTCTGAAGAGAGATGGGGTGAAGCCGCCGACGCTGACGGTGAAAGAAAAGAAGGAACTTGCGTCTTATGCTCTCAGCTTGGGGAAGAAGCTCAAGTCCCAGCTGGTGGGGAAGCCCGGCTTGACAGCCAGCGTCGCCGCTTCTTTTATAAAGAACCTTGAATCCAATGAGCTTCTCAAGGTAATTTCTTATTTATTTGTGACTTGTTATTTTTGGAAAATAAGATTTTGGTGGTTCAATTAGTACCCAGTTGGGGTTTAAGGGTTTATGCCAAAATTTAAGGGGATTTTGTTTTGCTAGTCTGAAATTGGTATGCTGTTATTGAAGAGAGCTTATGCTTTGCAAGTTTCACATTGTCAGATTTGCCATAGGAATGGATTCAAGATTGTTTGGAGTCTTATCCTTTTCTTTTTTGTTATAGAAATGTTCACTTTTCGAGTTTTTCAATTTTCAAAAAGAGAGATTTGGAGATTGTTGGTTCTGGTAGTTGTAGAATGCATATATGTTAGCTTTCTCACTGCTTTTTGAGTATCAAGTATCAAGGGATTCTGATAAGAAAGATCATAATTCTATGCTCTGTGAATAGTTCGCGAGGATCGGACTGATATTTATCTTACACTTCGGGAATTCGAATTATTTGAGGTTTAGGGCTTTGTTGAGTTGAGATGATATAATTGAGCAATCATGCTTAGGTAGTAGCAGCTTCCCTTACAATCACAGTTGAGTTAAACTTCATATCAGAAGTTAAAACAGAGTTTACAAATGTACAATGTTTGTAGCATACACTTTGGGGCCTTACTTCAGCTGCTGGGAGCCTCAGACTCGTATAAGAGGTAATAAATCACCATGTCCCAATTAGGGGCTATGGGGTTGGTTGACGCATCACAAATCTAAACCAGCAGTATCCAACTTTGTTTTGAATGTCGGTTTCATGTAACTGCCACATGTTCTTATACAGAACTCCATAACAGCCCTCCAAGGGAACTGAAATTCAGAAAACTCTTTAACATATCTCTGGCTTGCTGAGTTGAGTTGATTTGAATGTCTGTCCATGCATCCAACTTGGTTTTGAATGTCGGTTCATTTGCTGTATGCCATTCTGTTATGTCTCTTGATTTTACTTTTACCAATTAAAAGTAAAGAAATATAGGTTTGCTTAGCTAACACTAACACATATTGTCGTTCAATGTTCTGAACAGGTGAAATTCACGGGACATGTCCTGGTGAGCTAGAGGATGTTATTACACAATTGGAGGAATCAACTGGTTCAGTTGTTGTTGGCCAAATTGGTAGAACAGTGATTCTTTACAGGCCCAGCATCACCAAGTTGAAAGCAGAGGAGAAAAGGCAGCAGACGCGGAAGATATTCATGTGACGAAAGACATAATCGAGACCCACATCGATGGAATTCCGGAAAAAAGAAGAAATACCAAGAATGAATGGGCGTGACAGCTGAGGAAGAACCAGGGTCTAAGAAGGTTCTGGGGTAAGGTGTCCGGTGTCCTTGCATTTAACTTTAAAGCTATGCTTGTTTGGATACTATGGAATTTTTGTAGCAAGGTCAAAATTTAAATTGAAAAAGAACAGAGACAAAAAGAAAAGAAATTTAAAGTGGATACTTGCGGTATGATATCGAGGACAAAAACTCGACGTGGTTGACAAATTTATGATGTAAAGTTGATGAGCTGAGTAGCACGGAGAGTTGCTTGCAATATGATGATGTTTTTGCACTTGTATTTTGCTCGTTTGGATGAAGTCTGCATGGTCTTACTTCCTGTTCTCTCATATCAGCCCTCAGGAGGGCTAAAAAGTGCCAGCCGCCGAGCATTTAGACCAACCAAATTTTATGACTAAAGGTTATTACGTAATAGAAGTGTAGCTACAAAATTTATTTTTTGATGTAGCCCAAAGAACTACATTAGTAGCACTCTCCGAGGGCATGGAATGTCTAATTTTTCGGTTAGAATCTCGGCGGTAACGTCTCTGTTAAATTCCTCGATCGGAGGATGTCAGTTTTTGGGATGTAGCCCAAGGCCAACAAGTTTGTTTTCGGTCTTGACCAAGGTAAATTGTCGTAAATGCCCCTTTTAAAAAAGCTTCAAAGGAATTTTATCCCGGCTTTTAGAATTCTTAGAATTTTGCCCTTTAGAGTGAAAAGACATAAATAATCCCTTTTCTTTCTCACACTCTTCCTTTGCTGCTTAGATTATTTCTGTGTCATCAACTCCTTCACTTTGCCATGGCCTCGTTCATCCATCAATACGCACACTTACAATTATATATGGGTCTTCAGTACTAGGTTTTATTTGAAATGATTGGATTTGAATACTTAGGGCCTGTTTGGTATCCTATTCAAAAGTTTCATCATTTTTCAAAATATTTGTTAAGAACATCTTTTAACAACAATTTTCTTTAAAATCCCAAAGCTTGTTTGGTATGAGATTCGAAATTGTTTTTAAAGAAAAAAATCTCATCCTACGACAACACCCTGATGGAGTGGAACTTTTAAATTCAACACATAGAGAAAGGGTCAAAGAAGAGAGAGAGCATTGGAAGAGAAAGTAAGATGATAGAGGATCGGAGGAGGGGAGAGAGAGAGAGATAGGAGAAAGGAACGAAGGAGAGAGAGAGAAGGGATAGAGATAGAAGAGACGGGATTCGGTGTGAGAGGAAAAGGGAGAGAGAAATTGGGTTTAAATTTAAAAACTCTACAAACACACTTTTGGTGTAAATAAGAAACGATGCTAATTTTTAAGTTAATCTTGAGTTCAGTTTTAAAAAAGAGTCCTACCAAATAAGTTTTCAAGACTTAAAACCTGAAAAATATTTTTGAGTTTAAAAGTTGGATTCAAGTAGAATACCAAATAAGTTTCAAACTTAATTTTAGAAGAAATCCGTTGAATACTTCATTATTTTATTCATCCTTTAAGGTTTACAATATATAGGCACACATTTATTTACAAGGAAAGTAATTACAAAATATAAGGAAACTAAATTCTAAAAGTTACAAATCCTAATCCTACCCAAAATAGGACTCCAAAAATATTTACAATTAAGACTCAAATCAACACTCCCCCTCAAGTTGGTGCGTAAATATTAAACATGCCCAACTTGATAATTGAGTCTTGGAAAACCTTCACATGCTTTGTTCGATCATGTTGTACCGAATTATCAGTTATTTCCCTTCTAGATTTATTGTCACAATATGACTTCGTAGTCTCCTTTGGTTCAAAACCAAGACATCTCAAAAGTTTAGGTAACCAAAGAAGTTCACATATTCCATGTGCCATACCTCTATACTTAGCTTCCGCAAATGACCTTGACACCACTTTCTACTTCTTACTACACCACGTAATCAAATTACCCCTAACAAACGTAAGATACCTAGATTTCGACTGTCTGTCAGTAACATTGTCAGCCCAATTTGCATTTGTAAACACCTCAACCTTTAGATGCCCATATTTTCATAAAGTATTCTTTTACTGGGTGCAGACTTAAGATATGCCAAAATTCGCATTACCGCAGTCATGTGATCTCCACTGAGTGAGTGCATAAATTGACTTATAACACTCACAACATATGCAATATTAGGACGTACAAGTTGGAGATAAATGAATTAATCTCCCCACAAGTCCTTGATATCTACCCCTATCAACAGGAAGTTGATTTGGGTAAATGCTCAAGGGATGCTTTTCTACCATAGGAGTATGTAAATATGCATTTCCTATGACAAATGAGACAAGAACACGTGTACAAAATAAATGTAAGGGTTTTTTATTTTTTATTTTTTATTTTTTAACTTTAATCCATGAAAAAAATTGAAATTTAATAAAAACATGGTGTTGGGTTTACATATTGATTATAGTCTCTTGATGTGTCCTTATTTCAAATTAATTAATGTGTGTTTTATTCAATGTCTTCTATTAAATATTTAAATTTATTAATATACACATTTTAATTATTTTTTACCAAATAAAGTTTTTTTTTAATTTATTAATTTTATTTAACAATTTTCAAACTTAAAAGACTCAATTAATGTACCTAAATGTTAGTACCAAAATGTATGTACCGAAATGTATTATATTGAATTAATGTACCTAAATGTTAATAACAAATTGTATATACTTAAATCCATGCACCGAAATGTATTATATTGAATTTGTAATGACCTGTCCCCAAATATTATGGTTTTTATAATTTTAAAATGTGAAATTACGAACATGCCCTTAGAGGCAAATGTGTTGACTTTGTTTGACTGCCTTGTCATGTCTGGTAAGATTGATTTTCTTGGCATATCCTTGTAGTACTCGTCATGACGAACGCGTGAGCGCAAGTGAAATCGAATTTGGAGTTATAAAGGAAGAGTTATTAATGAATGAAGTTGAGGCCAAAATGATCATTTGACCATAAATCTGGAAGGCTCCAGATCTTATTGGAGCAATGACATGGTGCCATGTGTGTGGCCAGGATGGAAGGATGAAAAGATAAAGGAGAGAGATGGACAGAGGAGAGAAGGGGGAAGGAGAGAAAGGAGGGGGGACCACCCAATCGGAAGAAAGGGGGAAAACAGTGGACCAATGAGAAAAGAAAGAAAGGAGGGAAGAGACAGAGAAGGAAAACACCAGATCCTTCAACCCGATTCCTGCGCGACCCGACCCAACATCCCACCATGTTTTTCGACACATTTTCAGGTGATTTTTCCTGCGATTCATTGCCATCCACCATCTAGAACACATTCCACGACCTTTCTTATTCCATTTTCATCAATTAATTGATGGATTTTGGGCCTAGATTTGTGGATGTCGCGTTGACGATTTCGTGGGCACCCACGATTGCGATCGGCTGTCTCTGCAACCACCACTATGGTTCGACTCCTCGTGAACCCAAGAACAAGTCCCAAGCCTTGGTTGGTGTGTTGGAGCATCAAAGAGGACGAATCGACAACCACCCTTGAACTTTGACGGATCGAAGGTGATTTAAGGTGTTTCCTGGTTGAATTGGACTTCGGCCCAGGTATGAAAGTTGTTCCTCTTATCGAGATCTTTATTCCTGTAAAATCTAAAAATTTTGAAGTTGTTGAATTTTTCGATGAGTCGGGGCTACCGACCGTCACGTGTGGTGGCGCGTGGCATTCCGGGTCACTACCTCATGGCGGCTCATGCGATGATGCGTAGAGGGAAACCCGAGGTCCCTCAGGTATTTGAACGTGCCGAATCCGAATTCGCCATTCGTTTTCTCAAATTCTATCATTTAGGTATAATTTTACTAAATGGTCTCAAATTTGGTTAGGTGCATCTCTTGGAGGTGATGCCATCCTAGCTAGCTTGAGTGGTTCCCGGGCAACAAAATATCTGTGAGTGGACCCCTTCTAAACGTGCATGTTTTTTTTATAAAATATTAGGTTTGCATGCATGACATATTTCACAAATGGAGCATGATTGATAATATGTTTTTACGGATTTCTATATTTATGTTTTATGGATTTATATACTATGATTTATTTAAATTGCTTTATGAAATATTTATGATTTATTGAATTTATGTTTTACTAAAGATTACGAAATAAGGGATTTTCGTATTTGAAATTAGATGGATTTATGGATATGCTTTATTATGGATTCTTGAGATGAGACTTTGAGTTTTTGATCTTCAGATTTGATATGAGATTTTGAGATATGTTTTCAGTACGTATCTAGCGGGTTATGTAGACGTCTATGGCCATAGGACACAGTTGAGGATATTTATGTATATGTTCCTTCTCCGGTATAACTCGGAGTCGTACAACTTTACCTTTGGGTGATAAGGCCTACCATGTTTCTGCACTAGTGTAACCCAGTGTCGTACAACTTCACATTCGGGTGATGGACAGGTACTCGGGCGGATGAGGAGTTGATGATATTTATGCCATACCCCCAGCTTCACTGCCAAAAGCAGTGTCAGACAGCTTCATTAGCCACGGCTAGTATCTGTGTGCGATGTATATATTTTATTCTTAGGCGTAACCCGGAGTCATACAACTTCACCTTTGGGTGATGCGGCCTATTATGTTTCTTCACTGGTGTAACCCAGTGTCGTACAGCTTCACCTTCGGGTGTTGGACAAGTACTGCATTCAAGCGACTATGATACTCCTAGAGAGAGTACAATATTGAGGAGATTTACGGATTTTCCTTCAGGTGGTGATAACACTGTTATTGAGCATGATTTTACTCATACTTGTTTTACGAATGATTTCATGGCATGTTAGGGTTTTTAGAAAAACATATTATATAGTATTATATATGTTTTCAAAACAGGGGGTTCATAAATGAAATGGTTTTTGTATTATTAGTATTATTATAAACTTTAATCCACTCACATTTTCTATTTTGCGCCCTCTCAGGATTTAGATTCGAGGCACACGATCCTGACGTCAGGGCACTTCCGCTTAAGCATTTTCAAGTCTCCTCTGTGTAAGACCCATTCCATGGTTCGTACCTTTTTATAATAAATCTTTCACATCATTCTTGATTAGTCGTATGCTCTGGACATGATTTTGCATTGGTTATGTCTTTCTAATTATATATTTTATTCGTATGCATGTTTAAAATGGCTTCGTCACCCTTGGGTGTCAGCCAGCACGTGCCTATCTTGGTATTTGGGGATATCAGGATCGAGGTGTGTTAGAATTAATGTGCCTAAATATGTGTACCAAAATAGATATACTACTCTCGGGGATGTTATAGGTTAGACAGGTTATTGTAAAGAGTGATTCTGCTCTTGTTATTGCTTCTTTCAATAACTACTCTCGCGATTTGTCCGAGTTTGGTTTGCTAGTGGAGGATGTCAGGCAAGTGGTGGAGTTGATTTCCTCGGTCCATTTTGTGCAGTGCCAAGAACATGTAATGGGGTTGCCCATAGATTAGCTAAGTTTGCCATTTATGGACCTCCTGATCTTATTCAGGATCTCCTCAGCCAAGAGTTGATGTAGTGCATTTGATTTCAATAAAATATCGAGTTTTTGTCAAAAAAAAAAATATATTAAATAAGTTAATGTACCTAAATAAATAACACAAAGTCTACCAAAATATATTGTATAACAAGAATTACTTTATCTAAATGTTTACAACAACATATATTATGATGAATGAAATGAAAATGAAAATTATAATGAAATATAATTAATACATTAAAATTGGGAAGAAAAAGAGAAATAAATTGTCATATCCTGGCCCAGGCCTCCCACTGAGAAGTTCTCATGCGAACTAACTTAACTTTGGAGTTTTTATAGAACCCGAAGCTAGTGAGCTCCCAAAAGGCCTCGTGCTAGGTAGAGATGAGAATATACATATAAGGTTTACAAGATCCACACCCCTGGGCGATGTGAGATCTTACATAATTAAAACATCAAAATATAATTAATAAATGAGGTGATTAATGTACCAAGGGACTAAAATTAGATTTTGATCTTACTTTTGGTTTTAGTTTAAAAGTCATATTTGCCAGGGATTAGAATTAAGTTTCCTAATAAATGTATTGTATTAATGTAGGTTTAGGGTTACAATCTCTATTTACAATTTAAATTCTCTAATTCGATCTCTGAAATGTAAAGTGTGTGTAGGGGGTTTTTGATCCAAAGCTCGTGATGACATGATCTCGGATGAACGGAATGCCGCAAGGGTTTGACTTTTGGTGATAGAAGAATCAACATGTGTAGTGATGCTCGATGATTCTTCGTGAGTTAGGCGAAGAACACATAGAGTTTTCTGAGTCTTTTTGAATGCTTGGCTGATTGGGAATTTGAGAGTTTGGAAGGCTTGAGAGCTTTAGCGTTTGGGAGTGACACACCCTGACACGGAATGTCCACCTGGACTCCTAATCGAGTTGTGTTGGGTGGCACCAGGAGGGTGACGAAGCCATAAAATGTAGTGATGTGGAAAATGTGGGTTAATTCAAACCTAAAAGTGCCTAATTGCAAGAATGCGCATGTGAGCGGAAATGAATCCATTTCACATGTGATGTCAGAGAAGTAAAATATAGTAAAGTAAAAGAAGAATTATACCATCGCAAGTATTCCTATAACTACGTTCTGCCAGAAATCCTCACCGACACAAAAGCTCTGCCACTAAAACCTGGAGGGGCGAAAAACAAAGGTGAGTGAGCCTAAAAATAAAGCTTTGTAAAAACCCTTGCAAAAACGTCTAACCCCTCGTCGTAAAACAACTATAGTTTCCAAATATGTATACTACATAGCATGAGAACACTTATGGTAAACAATAATACTTCAGACATATGGTAAGTCACAATATTTCACATAAAAAACATATAATATCCAATAATCATACTATCTCGTGTAAATGAACATATAATATCGGGTGCTCATCGACATATGCTGACACACAAGTTCATGCATAGGTATCTAGACATGAACATGACTGGGTGTAATAATGATTTACTCTCTAGTACTACAATCACATGAAGACTGGCGCTATGCATGTCATATACGAGTCCTAATTGCCTATAGCACTCTAGGATAGAACTGGTACCTCCAATAGATTCAAAGTGAGCATATGGTGCGATGTAAACATACACGTGAAGCCTGGCCCTGGCCTAGGCAAGTACTAACACCAGTGTAGCACATGATGAGCAAATAACGCAAGTAAATTCATGCAAGCATCGGTAAAATCGATAATTCTAGTCAACAATCCTATTCATTGTCGTAAATATAATTAAGGCAACCCCTTATAGTACGCATGCCTGTGCACCTCGTAAGACGTAGAATAACTTCATAATTTTCGTCGATGCACTAATTCTTATAAATGTTAATATAATCTAGCATAACGTAGAAAATTCTTTATTAATATATATATATATATATATATATATATAAAATATAATATTTAAAAACAAAGACCCACTCACAGGTACTTGCGAAGTCGTAGCTGCCCGAATGAGGGAAGCCCGAGTCTTCGATAATAATCACACGTAAGCATAATATTAAGACCCATTAGTAAAACTCCACTAAAACGATTAAATTTAGAAAAATGGAGGGCGGATTTGGATTCAGGGCGTCGAAATACGCTAAGAAGGGTCCTAGACAATTTTTGTGAAAAGTCAATTGAACCGCCTTGGCGGTTAACTATGTTAAAACTTTGGAATTTTACTAAATGGATGAAAAAAACAGACTTGGGACGTCAAAATTAGCCTGGGAGGGTTTCCAAGAAAATTTTGAAAAAGTCAACACAAGGAATATATTTCAAATCCATTTAGGAAAAAATGCCTAGTCAGATCCGAATATAGGTTTTTTTTTGGTCGGGTCGACCCATTCCCAGTTGCAGGTATGGTCACCGATTTCTGCATGGAAGAAGGCCATAACTGGCTGGTTTGGCTGGGATACATCTCGAGCTTCGTTCGAGCTCGATTCTTAACCAAAATTTATGTTTTACCTATGGAAATGAAGCTTAGAATGAGAAGAGATTTGTGCAAAAAGAAGCCGAGTCGTGGTCGGAGTTGGTCGAAAATGGCTTGCAAAGCTCGAGTTCTTTGCCGAAAAATTGGGAGAAGCATCCCCTCGTGGTTTCTGCATTCAAACATTGTCATTCTTTTCAAAACTACTCCAAAGGTACACTAAAACACGATTTACTAGGTTTTAAAGGGTTTTTGAACGTTACCTTCACTGGAATCGACGAGATCTTCGTCAGGAAACCACAGCTCCTCGCCGGTGGTCCTTGGCTTAATGGTAGTAGCTAGGTTCTCGGGGTGGTAGCCTAGAATAGGTGTTTGAAGTGGTTTCGCTTTCGTGGTGGGTTGAAGACGATGAGGGATGGTGGTCTGGGTGGTTCATCGGAGGAAGAGTGGCGGTGATGGTAGTCGTTGTTGTTGTTGTTGCTAGGGAGAGATACGAGAAAGGTGAGGGAGAGAAAACTAAAAAGAGAGGAATGAAAGAGGATGAGAACAAGTGGCGAGAGAAGAGTTGAGAGTTTGGGTGAGGTGTGGGCCCTACAGAGCTAGAAATATTAATAAGATATTAAAAATATCCCACCAAAATTATTAAAATACTAATATAATAATATAATAATTATGAAAAATTTATAAAATAAAAAATAGTAATTTTTATAGAAGTATTTTATGGATTCGTAGTTTTGTAAAACCTCTATTGTAACTTTGATTTCGATTCTGATTGCGCTTACGCGTTCGAGTACATCGAGAATATTGTAAAATAATAACTCATACTCGTCATGAAATGACGGTCAACAAAAGTCAACAACCTCGCCACTAGGAGCATTTTCGTGAATTCACTCTTTTAAAAATAATAAAATCGTAAAATTAGGGACGGATTGTTACAGGGTGTGATTATGGGCTTGATTAGTTAACCTTGATTGTGAGCTTGCCTACAAATGGATTTGGCCTTGATTAATTGATGAAAGAAACAAGACTTGATTTGTGGCTTGGTTTGTGATTTGACTTTATCAATTTATATTTGATTTAATTTAACTTAAAATCAAATAATTCCTTTTTGCCAAACATTGACATGTGTCCCTCTTGATGACTCGTTCAGTTTTGATGAGTCACAGACTCACATGCCATGTGTACGATTTGTGAGACGCATGGTGCATGCCACATATGCCTTGGCATGTCGAAATTTAATGTGTTGGTGAACATTTATTTTCACCGAAATTTTGATGTCTATAAATGTCCCTACTTTAAAAAGCAACGTATACATGCGCTTGTCATGTGTAGAAGGTGCGTTTTGAAGTTCTTTCGCATAGTGAATGTACTTTGAGCTCTGTGTTTTGAAGTCCCTCATTGTAGATGTCGATTCAAGGGTCGTCGATGCTTGATATTAAACAACACGGGACCACTAGGAGTTTCACATGGTGGGTAATCTTCAGCTTTGGGTATGGATAAATCAACACATGTTTGTTGTGCTTGTTGGATCTCCATGAGCTTGATGAAGAAAACAAGAGTATTTGTGTGCTTGGATTTGGGTTTGATTGTGGTTGCGGTTACATATGCCATTTGGGATCAACAAGCTTACGTACCCTTTATGGGATCAAACCAACATAGTTCCAAATTGTGAACTTGAGTGCGGCTTTATGCCATTTGGGATTTAGAGCAGCTTTGTGCCATTTTGACTACTTTAGTAATTAATGGGAATTTGACCAATTAATTTGATGTGGTTTGCATCCATGAAAGTTGAAGTGGTTTGCATCCACTAATTTGACACCGTCGAAGTTGTCTCCACGATCTTTTATTTTGAAGAGAGGAAGGGATTGTGAGGCATTTCAATGTCAAGGGAACTCCACAATAAAATGGAGTTGCACAAAGATTGAATCAAACCTTGCTTGAGAAGATTAGATGTATGCTATCTTAATTAGATTTCAGCAAGCCATTTTGTGTAGAGGAATTTACTTATGCATGTCATGTCATCAACCGTTTACCCTCAACGTTGTTCAAGGTAAGACATCAATGGTGGTATGTAATGGAAAACCTTCATTTGATTATGATTATATTCGTATTTTTGGTTCACTTGCTTATTTGCATGTAACTAAAAATAAACTTGATCCTAGAGCCAAAAAGCTATCTTTCTTGATTTTAGTAATGGTGTCAAATGTTATAGGTTGTGGTGCCCAGAGATGAAGAAACTTGTAATCAGTAGAGATGTGACATTTGATGAAGAAAGTATGTTCAAAGACTTTTAGATGAATCTAAAAGATGTTCAAAAGGTGGAGCTTACGAAAGTTGCCTCTAGTACTTCAAATCCTATTCCCGCTAATGTCAGAGCTACTACAAGTGAAGAAGTGAAAGACCAAGAAGATATTGTAGAAGTTTTGAAGATTCTATTCAAGATGAAGATCAAATTTCACCTTTAGAGTCTATTGCCAAGAACAAAAGAAAGAGAAATTTTACCAAGCTAGTTTGGTTTAGTGAGTATGTTACTTTTGCTTTTCCTATTATCACTAATGAGATTCCATCCAATTTTGAGGAAGCAATTGAGAGTGAAAAAAAGAGAAGTGGTGCAATGCCATGGGTGATGAGATAAATTCTCTCTTAAAGAACAAGACCTGGGAGTTAGCTAAATTGCCTAAGGGTAAAAAAGTTATCGGTTGCAAATGGGTGTATACTAAGAAGGAAGGTGTTGATGGGAAAAGCAATGTGAGATTCAAAACAAGATTAGTTGCTAAAGGGTATGCACAAAAGGAGGGCATTGACTACAATGGGTATAAAGTAAAAGTGAATGAGCATTTGTTTTGCAAGTTGAAGAAATCACTTTATGGCTTGGAGCAATCTCCAAGACAATAGTATTTGAGGTTTGATAAATTTATGAGAGGCCAAAATTATTCTAGAGGTCGATATGACCATTATGTGTACTTTAGGAAGTTCCAAGATGGGTCTTTTGTTTATTTGGTGATATATGTTGATGATATGTTGATCGTCTCAAATAATGTCGAAGAGATTGAGATGCTGAAGAAGCAAATGAAGAATGAGTTTGAGATAAAGGATCTTGGTGAAGCGAAGAAGATCTTTGGCATCAAGATCACTAGAGATAGACAAAAATGTTTGGTGTGCTTAAATCAAAATCAATACCTTGAAAAGTTGATTAAAAAATTTGGAGTTCATGATTTAACCAAACCGGTTAGTACCCATTTGGCTCCTCATTTTAAATTGATTTCTGTAAAATGTCCTAAAACCGATAAAGAGAAGTTGCAAATGAAAAATATACATATGCTAATTTGGTTGGTAGTTTGATGTACGCAATGGTATGCTCTAGACTGGATATTCCTTATGTAGTTGGTATGGTGAGTTAATATATGCATAATCCTGGTAAAGAGCATTAGCACGCAACTAAGTGGATATTAAGGTATCTTCATGGTACTAAAGATGTTGGTTTATGCTTCAAGAAGATGACTTTGGCAACTTTGCAGTTGGTTATGTTGATTCAGATTATGTTGGTGATTTAGATAAAAGGAAGTTTACTACAGGCTATGTGTTTACTGTGGCTAATGGGCCAATTTGTTGGAGGTCCATTTTGCAGTGGTCTGCTGCCTTGTCTACTACAAAGGCAAAATACGTGGTAGTTGTTGAAGCTATAAAGGAGGCCATTTGGATACACAAACTTAACAGAGATTTGGGTTTGATCAGAAGCAAGTAGATGTGCATTTTGATAGTCAAAGTGGCATTTATTTGGCTAAGTATCAGGTTCATCATGCAAGGACTAAGCACATAAATGTGCATTATCACTTTGTGCGTGAAGTTGTTGAATGGGAGATCATTCTCCAGAAGGTTCCAACTAAAGACAACCCCGCTAATATGTTAACTAAGGTGGTTGGTGTAGCCAAGTTTGTTCATTGCTTGAACTTGGCTTACATTTTGCCTATGTAAAGAAGATGTTGAGCAGTAGGAGTTTTGGAGCATTTGGTTCGGCATGAGTTCTTTTCCTGCTAGTATTTGAAAGTGATTTTTGAGTGATTGCTAATTATATTAGCTTGGCTTGTCATGATACTTTCGGGAATTTGGCCAAGGTGGAAATTGTTGTATGTGTGGCCAAATTTTAGTAGGCCTCAAATGAAGCCCATCATCCCATTGAATGGGCCTTTTTATTTGGCCCATGTGAAAGCCGCATGTGTGGCTTGGGTTAATATTGGCAGCAGTTGCTGCCTTTTGTTTATAGTAGACATAAGAAAGACAAAAGGAGCCGACAACCTCATTGTTGAAGAATATAAGAATGATGATGCCCTCTTTGGTTAGCAATCGTCCATTAAATTAGTAGTTGTTGTAATATTTTTGAGCTTTATATAGGAGAGGAACTTATTCACTATATTTCTTTCTCTATATGTTTCTTTGGTGAATGAGAGCTATTGGGTGTATTAGGATTTTGGGTTGTGAGAAAGCCTATACTTTATAAACAGTCCCATTTGGTTGATAGTGGATTATTGGTGAGCTCCTATTGCTCCCAGGACGTACTCCAATTACACTGACTGTTAAGGAACCTCATTAAATCTTGGTGTTTTTCTATTTTGTTCTTGCATTTCATTTGTTATATTTCCTATGGGTTAGCTTGAGTTGGTTTCCAATTGGTTTGGTGCTATCCTAGCACAACAATTGGTATCAAAGCCCAGACAACGCTTAGGATTGGTGACTTTCATGATCGTTGAAGTTGAAGAGGTCATTTGGAATTTGGTTGCATTGGGTCAAGGTGGTGCTCCATTTGTATTTGGATCGTGAAACGTAAATTTGTTGATGGCTAGAATCACACCAAGATGGAGATTGTTAGAATTTGGTGGCTTAGATTAGAGCCACACTTTGTTCCACATCAATTAAAAGGAGAGCCATGTAGTAGTTTTGTAATTCTTTTTAATTAACTTGTTTGTAGTTTTATTCGACAATGGAGAGTGAGCGTGGTTTTAAGAGTCGAATAAGATAAATAATCTTGGAATATACATGTTAAAAGTGATTTTGGGTGTATGTAGATTTTTTTTTTTAATCTTTAGGAGGGCAAAATTGCCATTGCATATTAAGGTATATGAGTAATTATATATTAAATTTTAATGTGCAATGTATTTAATATTATGAGGAGTACTAATTAAAAAAAGCCTTTCTTCTTATACCACAATACATCATTTTGTTTTTGTACTTTTGTATGATATACGTGTTTGGGCCCAAAATAATATTATTGGGCCGAGCGTAGGTTTATGTTCGGCCCAAAGCTTTTTCAAATATACTATGGGCTGTCTGGTAGTCCTAAGTCGCTCGGTTAGGGCGGTTGAGTCCTAATGTAATGTGGATTCTTGGCTGGAAATGAATACGGCCTGAAAATGAGGTAAGTTCAAAGTCCTAATGGGAGTATGGTTGGTCGAGATAAGGCTGGATCAGAATAAGAAGTCTTAATCTGAATATAGTTTCAACTTAATCTTAAGGAGGATTTGTTGCTATAAATAGATAGTAGAGTACATCATTCAAGCCCCCTCCAATTCAACACACAAATTGCCCTGTGCAAACCTCTCAAACATCTTGAGATTTTTTTATTTTCTTTTTCCGCCAACACATCTTCAGTTTGGATAAACAACACTGTGAAGGCAACCGGCGAACATCTTTAGTTTGGATAAACAACATTGTTGTCGTAGAATCAGCCGACCAAGAAACATGTTCAGTTTGGATAAACAGCACTGTGTCGAGGCCGATTGGTTACCTATCCAAGTCTCGGTCGAGAAAGATTTCTGAATCCTTATTGGCAGAGGTAATCTTATTAGCCTTCTCGGCGAAGTGAGGTGTTACAAGTTACTACGTTCGGCACATTGAATACCGACTGATTTTATGATTGGATACTCATAAGTGAGTTTCAGAGTTCGGCATTCTGATGGCCGAACCACAATTACCATCAAGACATACATCTCTTTTGAGTACCTGTGTCCATATAGTTTAGAGCCGGTTCAACGTGCTTATACTTTTACGAATATAATCATCGTGATCGAACCTGGTGCCGACGATTCGTGAACTTTGCAGAACTAGCAGCTTTATCTTCAGGCTTGAGAACCCGAAGGCCGAGATGTGTTCCTTCCTCGGCCGTAGTCGCAAGATCAAGAAGTCAATAGTGCGCTCAATGCAATATCAACAACTTTTACTCCTCGGCCGAGATCAGCCAATGAGTTGGCACACCCCGCATCAACCGAATGATGTAGTTAGCTCATTAGTTACTTGCCCTGCGCACCACGTAGGCTTTGTAATTTTTAGGGTCAACATTTTGGCATGCCTAGTGGGACCCAGTGCTAAACCTTCGGAGTTCATGACCATTGAGACACGATCAGTAAAAAAGAAAACAGTTATGGGAAAGTCAATGACTGACTTGCCGGTTCAAGGCCTTGGACAAGATTTGTCACAGGGACAAAATCCTCTCATCACTGCGACACCTAAGACTGCAAGTGTGAAACACCGAGAAAAGGAAGTTTGTCTCGGTGGCCTGCCTCGCAAAGCAGAAAATCCCAACACAATCACAGGTATTTTAATCCAAGGAATAGTGGAAGACTACGACGAAGATGGTGGGGAAGGTTTTGATCCCCCGACTAGGTTGTTTCTTCGAAGACGACTTGATGAGCAATCTAGGCAGGTCGAATAGTCGGTTGGCCAAAAAGTAAACAATTTGCTCGATGTAATATAACGTAATGGTGATACACACACTAGATTGCTTGAACTATTGGTCAGTAAAACCTTCGAAGATGGGCACGTCGGTCAACCTCGACAACTTCCATTTAAGAATATTCCACTGCAAGCCGAGACAGGATCCGCTTAGCTCCAACCAATTAACTTGGAAAAAAGAAGAGGATCAAGCAGTAGATTAAACGGACCCGACCAAGGAGTGGAAACAACATCCGTCAATATGACCGAGGTCCAAATGATGATCGATTCGGCTTTAAAAAAAGGGTCGAAGTTCCTAGAATTCATCCATCCATACCCTGCTTATGTGGAAAAGTTTGAATATCCTAAAGGCTTCAAGATCCCAGATTTCAGCCTTTTTCCTGGAGAATCATCCTTGTCTTTGTTAAAAATGTGGCTCCGTTCACTGCGCAATGTGGAGACGTTAATAATGATTTCCATAAACTGCAACTATTCAACTTTTCACTAACAGGTTCGGCATTCCCTTGGTACATCAACGTCCCACCTAACTCCGTCCAGAGTTGGGAGGAACTGGTCGAAAAATTCCACGAACAATACTACTGACCGGGGATGGAAATGTCAGTTTCATCATTAGGTAGGATGGCTCAAGCATCAGACGAGTCGCCAATGAAATACTTAACAAGGTTCAAGTCGGCTAGAAATTGGTGCCGAGTACCTCTTCCTGAAGTTGAATTCGTCAGAATCGCCCTCAACAGCCTAGATGTGGAATACAAAGAGAAAGTCCTGGGGGCGAATATTTGAGATATGTATGAACTGGCCCAGCACATTGAGCAATATGATATTTGCTCCAAGAGGAAAAGATCTCAAATTCCCCATCTCGGGAACAATATACAAGAATCCCACGGTTAGTTACGTATTGGCCGAAAGTGAGGATTCTCAATATGCCAGTGTAGACGCAGCTGAGATAATAATAGATAAACCATACGTTTGCAAGGCATTAGCTCAATTTAATTCCAAGGATGCCAAAACCTGCTCGGCTTCTGAAGAGACGATTAAAACATCGAAAGTCTACACTTTCGATATCACCAAGGTCGATGCAATTTTCGACCAGTTGTTATTAGCAAAAATCATACAACTTCGGCCAGGACATAACATTCCTAAGGCCGAAGAGTTGAAAGGAAAAACATATTGCAAGTATCATAACTCGAACAAGCATACCACCAACAATTACATCGTGTTCTGTGATGCCATTGAAAGTTGGATTAATAAAGGCAAGCTAAAATTTCCTGAGAAACAGATAACTGTCGACATTAATCCCTTTCCCTCGACGACAGTTGGCATGGTGGATGCTCATTTGCCTAAAAACAAAGGGAAAGGGAAGGCCGAGTTCATTCTAGTACATGTCCTTAAGCAGAACTCTCAGCCGCGACTCAAGATTGATTTATTTTCAAATAAACTGCATACGTAGTTTTCAGGACTGGCCATAGTCGAATCTATGTTAAGCTCTAGTATCGAAGAAACCGATGGACCAATGGTTTTGTGCGGCCGTTGTAAAACATGCGTCGTCCTGACCGAACCTAAAAAGAAAACACCTTAGGCTCCAACTTCATGGAAACCGTCCACGACCGCATCAACATCTCCAAAGGAACTCGGTGCTGGCCAACGTCAGAAGGTGTTCGAGAGACTCGTCCCTCAGGTATGAACAAATGGTCCAACCTCAGCCAGACGGCGTCTTGACTTTAACGTGCCGTTTTATAATGATGGCTATTACTCGTGTAACTCCAGTAATTCAAGTTCATCGGTGAGTTAAAAAACCTTCAAGCCACATAAGCCATACGACCAACGTTGGTATAGTTACAATTCTCTTACTGGTATGTATACGGTGTTATCCAAATCTCAAAAACGTCGCCGCCAGTAGATAGACTGCATGGCTCGACGACAGGAAGCACAAGCTAATTCGACTACCAGATGGCAGCCAAAAAAGGCAGCAGGAAGTGGCGATGACTGACCAACCCTGACCATTATGGCTGAGTTACTTCAAGAGAAAAAGACAGTTGATCGTGACTTTGAAACCACCATTGAGAAGTTCGAAAAACGTATCAAACTCCTTCTTCGGCCTGAGGAGATGAAAGCTCATCTCGAGCATTTCAAACAAGAAGCTGAAAGCAAGCTTCCTCCATTACCCATGCAAGAGCCATTAATAAAAGTCCGGCAGAATCTACATCTTCCATTCCTTGGTGAATCCTTAGAATACATGCAAGAATTTCACAAGAAACATTCCTCCAACGACTTGTACAGCCTGCCCAAGGCATGTCAAGAAGCCCTCGACTTGACAATAACTTTCTTGATGATGAACAAATTATCCAGAAAACCACTGGTCCAACAATAAAAGCTATGTTCCAATATATATGTGAGGCTCAAGTCTTTGGCTTCGAGGTCGACATATACACAAACATAAACATTGCCGAGCTCCCTTTCTCCCTTGAAGATATCTAGCATTTGCGATATTATTTTGAAGTCTTCTCGGCTGTATCCTTCTTCGGCCTTACGGCTGATGAGAGGGATCGTGTGGCGCATTTAGATGCATATCTAGACATAAAGAACGCCCGAATCACCTATGAAGACCGAGCCCGTAAAACATTGGAGGGACAAAATTAAACCTTAGCATCGAGCATGCTTGAAGATGACAACTATAATGAACCAGGTCCAGGTGCTATTCCACAAGAGCAGGCATCCAATAAGGCAGAAGATGACCGTGACAAGAATGCTCAAAAGCATAATACTGCCTTCAATCACCCGGTGAAAAACGACCAGGACCTGATGGGCCCCTCAGTCCTTGAAAACATGGAAATTAGCATGGTCCATGTTTTACCTGCTGAATTTCGACTAATCACACACCAGCCAAATTTCTTGGATGGGGACATGAATGCCGAGGAAGCAACACAAGTCGATTTCATCACGACCGAAGAAGATGGGCAAGCGAGTAAGGACGATAAACTTAAAGTAGCCCTAGCCGAATTGTTTCCCCGCTTCTCTTCTGTCAATCTCCAACATCTAAAGCCGTTGTACGTTACGGCTCATATTGAAAGATACCTAATTCTAAGGTGTTTGTTGATTATGGAGCCACAGTCAACATCATGCCGATATACATCATGAAGGCATTACGTCGCTCCAATGACGAACTCATACCGTCAGGAATAACAATGAGCAGCTTCGTCGGCGACAATTCCTAAACGTAAGGGGTGCTCCCGTTAGAAGTAAGCGTTGCAGGTCGTAACCATATGACTGCATTCTTTATAATTGACTCAAAAACATAATATAATGCATTGCTTGGCTGTGACTGGATCCATCAAACGAGCTGCATTCCTTCGTCGCTATACCAGGTTCTCATATTTTGGGACGGCAAATTGGTTGTGGTCCACTCAGCCGATAATCAGCCGTTCGAAACCAACATGATTTAAGCCCGCTATTATGACGATCACGTCGGCTACATTACCCTGTAGGGTTTTAATGAGAACGGACGGTCGACTCAGATCTTAGTCTAGAAAGCGATCAAGGTAAGCGCCGAGACTGTACACCAAGATTCGACGAGACTTGGCTTGGCAGACTTAATTACCAGCACCGATCATTGATGCCAAACAAGAAAGACGTAGGGTCGCGATTTTATCTACCATGGAACGACTGCTGGCTTACTGGTATGCTATTGCCAAGCATCCACATTCGGGAATAAACTTAATCGAATTTTTTGCCGAATGAGAGAACGGCCCAGTCTTATCGTTAGACAAAGTTCAGGCCGCGCGGCCGAACTTGAAGACAATCGGCCCTAAGTCAAGGACCCATTAGAAGAAATAAATGTTGGAACAGCCAATGACCCTTGGCTGTTATTTATTAGTGTGTTGTTACCTTACTTTATGAAGATCGGACTTTGTAAATTCCTAAATGAGTTCAAAGATTGTTTTGCGTGGAGTTATTGTAAGATGTCAGGCCTCGATCGGAATCTCGTTAAACATGAATTACGCATCAAAGCTGGTTGTAAGCTTTTCCGACAACCCCCTAGCTGATTCTCGACCAAAGTACAACTTAGCATAAAAGACGAGCGAGTTTGACTTTTAAAAGCCGGGTTTATTTGAACCTTTCGATACGTCGAATGGCTAGCCAATATCATCTTGGAGCTAAAGAAAAATGGCGCCCTACGCATCTGTATCAATTTTCGTAATTTAAATTTGTCCACTCTTAAGGATGAATACTCGATGTCGATCTCAAATTTGTTAATTAATGTTGCAGCCAATCATGAAATGTTATCCTTCATGGGCGGCCATGCTGGCTACAACTAGATCTTTATAGCCAAAGCTGACTTCACAAAATCGTTTTTCGTTGCCGGGGGGCAATTGGCA
The DNA here is from genome assembly GCF_041283825.1 of Pyrus communis. Classification (NCBI taxonomy): domain Eukaryota; kingdom Viridiplantae; phylum Streptophyta; class Magnoliopsida; order Rosales; family Rosaceae; genus Pyrus; species Pyrus communis. The sequence continues at coordinate 29,382,910 of NC_142569.1, forward strand.
TATACGAATGGCTCGTCATGCCATTCGACCTTAAGACTACTGGTGCCACATACCAACGAGCTATGAATACCATATTTTTTTATTTGATCGGTACGGTTATAGAAGTATATATCGACAATGTGGTAGTGAAATCGAAGAGCCGCCGAACGCATCTGGATGATCTTCGGCAAGCGTTCCTTTATATGCACCAGCATAATCTCAAAATGAACCTGGCTAAGTGCGCATTTGATGTATCGGCTGGTAACTTCTTGGGTTTTCTTGTGCACCATCGTGGCATCGAAGTAGACAAAAATGAAGCTTGCACAATCATTAGCGCTCACCCCCGACGACTAAGAAGCAACTCTAGTCGTTACTCGGGAAGATAAATTTTCTTGGCCGTTTTAGAGCTAATTCGGCAGGTAAAATGAAAGTGTTCTCTACGCTCTTGAAACTTAAGGACTTAGATAGCTTTGAGTGACGAGAAGAACATCAGGTGGGTTTCACGCAACTCAAGGTCCCCCTTATAACGCCACCAGTACTCATACCACCTCAACACAGTAGGCCTCTCAAATTGTACATTTCGGCAGCCGATGAGTCTATCGGTTGCTTCCTCACGCAAGATAACGATGCTGGGCGTGAACAAGCTATCTTTTATCTCAGCAGGAATCTGAATTTGCCTGAGATCAATTATTCACCTGTCGAGAAACTTTGCTTGGCTTTGTTTTTCACCGCGTCAAAACTTCGACATTACATGCTCCCATCAGTTACCCAGGTCATTGCCTAAACAGATGTTACTCGTTAAATTCTTACTTGGCCTATAGTAAAAGGCTGAATTGGGAAATGGACAATGGCATTATCAGAGTTCAGTTTGCAATACGTGCCCCAAAAAGCCGTCAAAGGTCAAGCTCTGGCTAATTTTTTGGCAACACCCTTCTTGTTATGGTTTCGGGGACAGTGAAATCAACATCGGATTATTTGAAACATGAGATAACTACTAGACGATGCATTTTGATGGTTCCAGCACCTCAGCCTCGACTGGTGTCGGCATCATCATTCAATATCCTGATCACTACCGATGGTATTTCTCTCTCAAGTCAGACTTCAGTTGTACGAATAATCAGGCCGAATATGAAGCACTTATCATTGGCCTTCACGTCTTTCACGACTTAAGAGCAGCCTGTGTCCTTGTCCTTGGTGATTAACCAACTAAACGACATTTTTCGTTGCATGAGTTGTACTTTGGCGCCTTATCACATAGTTGCCACCTATTTGGCCTAGTTGTTTGAAAGAATTACATTTAAGCATATTCCACGTGTTACACTAACGCGGACGAACTCGCCCAAATAGCCTCTAGAGCACAACTCCGGAGAGGTGAGCTAGGCCGGGCAACACCAATAAGACGGCGATCTTACCCATCGTTGGTTAATCAGGAAGTTCTCCACCACAATCACGTGATACATACACGAGTGATGTCTTTACCATAGTTGCTAGAACAAGGAGATCCCATAGAAGTATATGTTGTCGAGACGTTGCCAGACGATTGGAGAAGGGCGATTATACGATATCTCAATAACCACAGCGACAAACACGACCAGAGAACAAGAGTTCATGCCACAAACTACATGTCATACCAGAACGAGTTATATCGAAAGGGTGAAGATGGTTTATTGTTATTGTACCTCGGCCCACAAAAGGTTGCCCAAGCAATCGTCGAAGTACACGAAGGGATTTGTGGGGCTCACCAGTCCGGACGTAAAATACGCCGGTTGCTTCGCAGACACGGCTACTTCTGGCCAAGTATATTGAAGGATTGCATCGAATATGCACGAGGATGCATACAGTGTCAGATTCACGTACCTATATAGGAAGTCTCGACAGAATTACTTCACTCAGTTACCAAACCATGACCGTTCAGAGGATGGGCAATGGACGTAATCGACAAAATCATGCCGCATTCTGGAGCAGCAAAACATGCATGGATACTAGTGGCAACCGACTACTTCACTAAGTGGGTCGAAGCAAAATCATACGCCAAGTTAACAACCAAAGAAGTTTGCAATTCTGTAGAGGAAAATATTGTGACCAGATTCAGCGTGCCAGAAACAATCATAACTAACAATGTTACAATCTTTACAGCCGACAGGATTAAGGAGTACACGGTGAATCTAAATATTTGGCTCAAGCAATCTACGCCGTATTATCCACAGGCGAATCAGCAGGTCGAAGCAAGTAATAAGGTTTTGATCTGCATTCTTGAAAAAATGGTAAGAGAGACCTAGTATGCAGCATTTGAAGCTAAATGAAGCATTATGGGCTTATCGAACCTCACTCCAATCAACCACCGGAACGATTCCATACGCGTTAACTTATGGACACGACGCTATGTTACCGATCGAGCTGAGTATAAACTCGGTCACACTATGTTATTGGACTAGTTTAGTTCACAAGTTGCCAATCAACGAGAAATTTTTAAAGAAATATTACCCAGTCACGTGGGAGATGCGAGAATAAAAGATCATTTCATTAAATTTATAAAAGGACGTACAAGTAAATTTATAAAAAGATTCCTGAAATTCTAGGGGGTCGAAGGAAGAAAGGTTTCAAGAGCGGCTTTCAACTCCAGCCACCTTACTTCACTCAGTATGATTTCAGCCTACCTCATTTTCTTGTTAAGTTAAAGTTGCTGGATCTGCTTTCTGCTAGCCGTAAAACCCATCAGTTGAGCCTTATTCACCTGGAAATCCCTTTCGAGTTCTGAAGCAACAACCGACCTTTGTTGTTGAAGCTTGGCAATTTAACGTTGAAGCTTAGAAATTTGGTGATCAAAGCCGGTCATCTGCGCTTTTTTTGCTTTTTTAGCCTCAACCTTTGACCGGTTAGCCTCATGAGCAATCTTTGCCGCCTTTAAGTCATTCTCGACCCGGAGAGCTTGTTCAAAAGTGATAAAGTGCTACCGAGTTAGCTCTAGAAGGTCAAACAAATAGACGACATTTTAGGTGCTCAATAAGTCACCGTCTGCAAAGTCATTCAGGCACTCTTCTACGGAGTCAAGGCCTTTACATCGAAGGACCTGAGAAGCAGAGAGGGATAGGATTTCTTGCAGCTTGGCAAAAGCACGGGATTTGGCCACGGTCTCTGAAGGCTCGACCGACACGGCAAAAGAACCAGCTGCTTCAGAAGTGCTCAAGAATTGAGCGTCAAGCTCGACCTCCCATGAAGGCTGCATAGGAAAAGATTTTAAGTGGAAGGGAAAAGTATAAGGCATATGTCCCCTGGTTCATTGCTCGATCCTAGAGAGCTTAATGGTCGAGCCCAGTGTTTAAGATTGTTTCTCAATTCACGCGGTCAATGGAGGTTATCTACATTTAACGGTCACTGAGGTGGCCAGGAAATACAGATAACACCATTCGACGCATATAATTGTCGGTGAAATGAATAGTCGGGCACCTGACATTTAATATTTTCCTCGGTTCAAACTTGTTATAGCAAAACTAACAAGGGAAAGGGATCGAGCCTTACAAAAGCTAAAGTAACTTCTTAAGGAGGAACACCAAGGTTTTGATCATGCGGATGGATTAGCGTCTCCGCCATCGCTTCAGGCTCAACGAGAGGCCTCTTCCCACGGTCTGCTGCAAGAAGGTCGACTTGATCAGCTGCCTCAACCACATGAGGTGGATTAGTGGTAGGCGTTTTGGTTGGTTGAGGGTGACTTATCAACGGAATCTTGTCGCTTTCGTCATCCTAAAATAAAAGCTGTTAATACTTTCAAATTTGATAAGACGAAGGGAGTTACCAACAACATAATCATACCTCTTCCAGGATGATTGTTGATTGTTTTTTGGGAAGATTTGTCCCGACGGATAGGGCCACTTCTTCTAAGAGAGGTGTAATGGTCGACCCCGGAGTTATGGGTTCTTCGACCAGCGGAGCAGCAGCTGGTTCGGCCACGACCCTAGGAATTGTTTGAATTTAGGCCTCTTGGCTAGTCAGCGTTAGTTGTTTCTCCTTCGAAGCCTGAATGACAGGAGCGGGAGAAGAGACACTGGGAGCGGTAGTCTGGCTGGAGATAATGTGAATCTCATATTCTCCTTTCTTCGCCAATTTCTTGACTCGTTTTAGGGGTCGAGGAGCTTTATCTGCCATCTCGACTTTCTGGCGAGACAGTTTGCTTAGCGAGGCCTGCACGGCGGCTTTGGTTTTCTTGGAAGGGATCGATTTTTTCTTGGCCATAGCCGCGATGATCATGTCCATTTTTTTCAACACTCAACCATCTGAGAAAGCGGGATCAAATTAGTGAAGTTTAGTAACAATAATAAAAAAAGGGAAGTAAAGGTAGAGATAGACATATACCTCAGGTTGTCTCTTTGGATTGAAAAATATAAGTTTTTTCAGGTCGGTCGCCAAAGATTTTGTTGACGATGTCTTCGACTGAAGCCCCAAAAAAGTCCTGAGTATACTCTTCCTACCAGTCGTCGAAGGTGTCAGTGCCGAGAGATTCGGAACAGTTGGTCAGAGGCGGAATGTTTTACACATTTCTTGAAACTCTTTCTTGGTATCTTTACACTCCCTTTCTAAAGAACCAGAAATACGTCCTCGACTTAGGAGGGAGCGGGAAGTAAGTAAAGGAACGAGACAACCTTGGAGGTAGCCGAGTTGTCGGGCAGTAAAATAGGGTGGTAGACCTCCCAGCTCACTTGGTGAGAGCCGCAACCGAAGGGAAGGTCGCGTGTTAATACGAACAACCCCCAATTTTGACGAAGATCAACATCGTCACTTTTACTCCATGCTGATGTTGGAAGCATAATGGAAGAAAAGTATTCTTGGCGACGACATATTAAAAATTCGTCGTCAGAAATGACATCTAGGCCGAAGAAATACTTGAAGATTTCTTCTGCCCGATGAAGAGACACTGGCTGGGATACCAACTAAAGGCCGAGCGATTTAGTGAAGTGGAAGTTAAGGATCTCTGGCCGAAGTGTGGCAAAGTAGACCTGTAGCCAGAGTTGAAAGACCCAGAGATGATCATTCTAGTTTGGATCGATTTTGTTAATGGTCACTTCGGCCAGGCAGAGAAGGAGATTGGCGAGAATGGTCGAGCTGAGCACCAGGGTGTGACCACTAGCCAGGGCTTTAGCCACCGGCATATTTTTGACCAGGCATTTGTTTGACTTGGTACAACAGATAAACTTGTTGTACCAGTAAAATAGGAAGGCTTCGTTTTCCCCCTTCCGTAGACTCGTCTCTTTCGACGAGCAAAATGGAGGATGAGGGTGTTGTAGTTAAAGAAGTTCTTGTGCAACTTCTGAACTTCTTCTTTCGAAGGCTTTTGACCATCTTGAATCAGTGTCTCGACGGCTCGTTCGTTGAAAAGCGTCTTGAGGTCGAGATTCGACGGGCACCCAAAAAGGGCGGTATTTATTGGGATGCCAGAGCTTTCCATTCTTGACCGTAGAATTTTTCCATCCGGACGACCCAGGCTACCTAATTAGCGTTGGTCGTAGGCCAGACTCTCGAAACGCAGGGTTTTGATGGTGCTCTGGTCGATGAAGCCTTTGCATTTATTGCACTCGTCAGAGAGCTATGAGATGAAGGAAACCATTGATAAAGATTGGAATTATTTAGGTTTGAATGAAGAATTGCTGGTGTAAGAGCCTTAGATTTTCTGGGATTTTGAAGGCAAAGATGGCAAAGGGATTTTCAAGTTTTCTGGAAGCGTAAAATGAAAATGGAAAGAGTTTGGGTATTTATAGGCATTCTTGGAGGGGAGTTTAAACGTTTGATTTTCAAAATTTAAGGCATAATCGACCGGGAAATCACTAATCATTATGGATATCTAGAGAGTCCGGGGGAAAGGATTGAGGTTTTCACAGTTTGAGGACGCACAATTGCGTGTGGCGGCAGATTTAATGCAGAATAGACGTTTTGACTGGCACATGTTTTTGAGGGTCATGATTAAGGGCTGTTAGGTTAACCAAAGGATTGACACGCGGCAAGACATGCAAAGGAATTCGGATCATACAATCGTACTTCATAAATGCGCTCAATGGATGGGATGTTTAAGGCTTTTCATTATCTTGTAGTTATCTTGTAAGGTTTAATTTCACTTCTTCAAGGTTGAAAATCGGCTAAGGCATTTTAGGCTAAAAACCTCAAAAGCGAGGGGGCAATGTTTGGGCCCAAAATAATATTATTGGGTCGAGCGTAGGTTTATGTTCAGCCCAAAGCTTTTTTAAATATACTATGGGCTGTCTAGTAATCCTAAGCCGCTCAGTTGGGGCGGTCGAGTCCTAATGCAATTTGGATTCTTGGCTGGAAATGAATACGGCCTGAAAAGGGGGTAAGTTCAAAGTCCTAATAGGAGTAGGGTTGGTCGAGATAAGGTTGGATCAGAATAAAAGGTCCTAATCTGAATACGGTTTCAACTCTATCTTAAGGAGGATTTGTTGCTATAAATAGAGTGCAGAGTGCATCATTCAAGCCCCCCCCTCAAATTCAACACACAAATTGCATGCGCAAACCTCTCAAACATCTTGAGATTTTTTATTTTCTTTTTTCGCCAACACATCTTCAGTTTGGATAAATAGCACTGTGAAGGCAACTGGCGAACATCTTCATTTTGGATAAACAGCACTGTTGCCGTAGAATCAGCCGACCAAATCTTCAGTTTGGATAAACAACACTGTTCCGTAGAATCAGCCGACCAAATCTTCAGTTTGGATAAACAACATTGTTCCGTAGAATCAGCCGACCAAGGAGCACCTTCAATTTGGATAAACAGCACTACGTCGAGGCCGATTAGATACCTATCCAAGTCTCGGTCGAGAAGGATTTCCGAATCTTTATTGGCAAAGGTCATCTTATTAGCCTTCTCCGCGAAGTGAGGTGTTACAAGGTACTACATTCAGCACATTGAACGTCGAATGATTTTATGATTAGATACTCACAAGTGAGTTTCAGAGTACATTCTAACAGCCGAACCACATTTACCATCAAGACATACATCTCTTTTGAGTACTTATGTCTGTATAGTTTGGAGCCGGTTCGACGTGCTTATACTCTTACGAATATAATCACCGTGACCGAACCCGGCGCCGACGAGTCGTGAACTTCACAGAACTACCAGCCTTGTCTTCAGGCTCGAGAACTCGAAGGCCAAGACATGTTCCTTCCTTGGCCGCAGTCACAAGATCAAGAAGTCAGCAGCGTGCTCAATGCAACATTAACAAATTTTACTCCTCAGCCGAGCTCGGCCGACGAGTTGGCACGCCCCACATTAACGGAATGACGTAGTTAGCTCATTAGTTACTTGGCCTGTGCGCCACGTAGGCTTTGTAATTTTTAGAGTCAACAATACGGTATCTGGTAACTTCGTCCAACATTTGGCATCGACAGGTTTATTTCGGATTCGATCTGCTACAACAATAATTAAGTGCATTTCTAGAGTTCATGGAAGCCAAACCTCAATCATAGAAGGTACACACTTGTGGATAAGCTGAGATAGTAATATTTGATAAACTTTATATGACCAACATGATTCGTCTAACATCATCGATATTGTACTAACTTAAAAATCTATTAATAGGTGTTGAGTTTTATCACAAAAGATCTTGATAATATTAAAAGTATAAACTCTCATATATTATTTTGTTAGTGAGATCCTATTGACCAATTATATTTAGTACAACTTTTGTAGGTCACTTTCCTTCACGAAGAGGCCATGGAAACCGTACGGGACCCGGCGGGGCAGCTTGAGAGCCGCCACAATATCAAGCTGTTGCGACTTAGCATCCATCACTATGAACCTTGATTCTCCAGTCTTCTCATCGTGCACAAATGACACCACGTATCCATCATCCTCCTCCGCGTTTGGATTCTCCGGCTCTCTAGCAACAAAGAAAGGCTCACCGCCGTAGCAATTTGGTCCGTACATCCTGCATGCCACCGTGCACTCACCCCCATCGGAGGACACATCTAGATCCAACTTCACCACCCCTGCACACTTTGGTATTGAATGATCATCAGCGAGCATTGTTTCTCCAGGGACAGATCCATACACAAACTTGTTCTTCTTCCCCACTTAAGCATGATTGATCATCCCGAATTCTATATTCCTTACGGAGATTGGTTGCCTCGTTACAATCCCCGTCTTAAGATTGATCCTCATTTTCTCGACAGACGAGCGGAAGAGATCCCATCTCTCGAAAATGTATTGTGGAGACAATACATTTGGTGCAACGAACACGATAGTATCTATATCGAGATCATCTTCTTGATCATCGTCCCATGCGTTAATGGTGTGTAAAATGTTCAATCCCGGAACATTAAACCACCTCATCTCGGACTCGTCAACTGCGTACCGTGGAAGTACTCCGATCCTAGTCACTTTGGACGGATCGAAAACGACTGGAGATCCACCGGTAGTGATCATTTTGATGGGGTCCAGTGTTAATTGTATGTCAACAAATATGGCATACTTCTTGGTGATTGCAAAGTCGTGGATGATAGATGGACGACGCATAGAGAATATGGGCACGTCCGGGTGCTTTGTCCCGTCTGCATTGAAGCGAAAATAGGTGAGGAATGGAGGCACTGGTCTGTAACGGAAAGCAAAGGTCTCGCCTGTTTCGGGGTCTATCTTCGGATGAGCTGTCATGCCCTCGGAGAGCTTCTGATCAAAATGGTGCCGCCCCATAGTCTGAATATCTCCGTTGGATGTCAACCGCACAGCATAAGGGAGGTCAGACTCGCAAAGCGCGTAGAGACGGTTGCCAAAGAGAATTAAACTGGTGTTGGCCACACCAAAACCGTTAGCAAGATTGAGATGACCAGCAATGATTCGAGCAGCAAGAAGAGCCACGTTCATTGTGGAGGCAAGGAGGCCGTTAAAGCTAGAGAAAATGCTGGGAAAGAGAGGATATCCGGCTTCGCGCTCCACAGTGTATTTATAGGTCTTGACGTAGCGGCTGCAAAGCATTGCTCGGCCTTGGGAGATCCTGATGGAGTGAAGCATGCCATCGCCATCGAAGAGGTGATAAGGCCGCCCTTGGGGAAGGAATTGTGGGTTTGGGCCATTGCGAATGTAGGCACCGTCAAGGCACGGTGGTAGGGAGCCTTGTATCAGCTCGCACTCGGTTGGGGGAAGCTCTTCGGTTATAGGAGCATAGTTGTCGGAGAGCATGAGCCTCGGGTCCAATGAAGGTCGGAGTAGTGGTGGCTCTATGTAGTTTTTTATGAAGTCATCCAGGGATCGCAAGATCATTGCACATCGCTTCGTACTTGGAGCAATATCATCATCACTATCATTAGCTTTTCTTGCTATAGCTAATAGTAGTATGCATGGAGAACTAGTGCTCTTCGGAGGTTGTGATTTTCTTGTGTTTGGATTGAGATTAGAAATTGTGCACAGAAAAGAAGAACGCAACGCATCCATAAAAGGGCTGTTGGCAGGAATTTGAGCTAATAAGTATGAACGAGAGCCAAGCCAAGTGACCCCCTTTTATATCGTTAACAGAAAATTTAAATAAGCTGAGGTTTAAATCAATTAAATATTTTATCTATTGCAATGGCCCATGGTCCGTCGATTTGTAGTTTATATTCCCAAAAAAAAAAAAAACAGAAGATAAGTGTATTTTAATAAATAAAAAAAAAATATATATACACTCACACACACGTAAGGAAATAAATGTCATTGAAATGTAATAATAAGTGGCAAAAATAAAGAAAAGTATTGTTTGGCCATAAATTGTACTCTTTAGGATATTGTACATCTAGCTCAAGAGGTATGGATTCGTTTTGAAGTGTTCTGAAAATGGCTGAAATTACTTTTGATGAAATTGATTTTGAGTTTCAAAAGTATTTTAAGTATTTTTTGGAAGAAGCACTAGATATGTACTTCTTATACAAAGCATTTAAAGTGATTTTTCATAATCTACTCGGATTTCTACTAAGGATTTATTTCAAAAATATTTTCATCAAAAGCGATTTCAATTATTTTAAAAGCACCATGGAGCCGATACTAGCAACATGTTTTAGACCACAATAGCCAGTTGTGAATACAGGTGGACATTTTAATGGGTCAATTGCCCAACCTGACTATATATTGGGTTGGGTCGGTTAATAAAAACAAATTGTTTTGTGCCCGCTGAAGAAATAGTTGATTTGTGGTTTTAAACATTACAATTAGGGGTGGGCATGATTTGGTTCAGTGCGGTTTTGATTTTTACTACAAAATACTAAAGCATACTAAAAGATTCATAATAATTAATTTATAAGTGTGAAAATATGAAGAAAAAAAAATGTAGACGTTGATTATCACATCTTCTATGCTTTGATGAAGGTTACATTAACATCCTCATTTAGATTTCTAAAATCCTCAAAAGCCTTGTGAAAAATGTTATTAAGAGGACTAAAAAAAAATGTCACTTAGTATTACGGTCTAGTAGTATTCCTCTTCACTTGTAAGTGAGAGATCTTAGATTCAATTCTCGCCAAATGCGAATTAGAATCATATTATTGCTAGCCCATTGTGAGACTAAGACCACCTCCTCCCCTTTAGTATAGAAAATACCGTTTGTTCACAAAAAAAAAAAAAAAAAAAACAAATAATGTACAAGTGTGAAAAAAATATATATAAACACTCGTAATTTCATCCTCTATGCTTGAACAATGGTTATATTGTCATTTGAATTTTTGAACTCCCCTAAAAACAATGTTCATGAGGGTTCAAAGGGTCTTAAAATGACAATATACTCACTGTCAAAAAGTAGAGGAGGCGATCAAGAGCATTTGCATATTATTTCCCATTTTTCCTTTTTGTAAATTTATTATTATGATTTTTTTAATGTGTTTTGGTATTTTGTAAGAAAAATCAAATTATTTAAAAATTTATAATGAGCGATCAAAGTTGACCATTCATGACCGTCAATCGTTGTTTACCGTTGTTAACCGGTGTTGAACGTTCACCATTGTTGTGAAGGAAGATTTGTGAAAAACAAGTTCATTTGAGCAACATCAACAACATGCAATTAACAATTAAAAGGCGGAATCATGTTTATATGCACTCAAAAACAAAACTTAACCCATGAACTTCAAAGCCTAGTAGATAGGTGAACCAAGACTCAACTCAAAACAAAGTGAGTTGAGAAATCAATACCTTTGTAGATTCCTCTTTGCATAAGCAAAGGCTAATCACCCAAAGAGAGGGCCTTCATTCCTTGCATCTTAGATCCATGGATTTGGATGGATGAAAAGGTTTCTCCAAGTTCCCAAAATTGAGAACCTCTAAGTCTCCACACCAAGGCATATTGTAGAAGAAATGAGTGACCTAGAGGAAGTAAGATTGCTAGATGTTTTCCTCTAGGGTGGCCGGCCTCTTTGAGAGCAAAGGGAGGTTTTTGTTCTCATCTTTACTCCTAAGAAAACCCTAAGGATGAAATGGCTATAAAGATGTCTTTATACCACCTCACAATGGAGTGGCAAACTTGCAATTAAGCCAAGTTCACTACCCTCCTCTAAATGGCCGGCCATATGGGATTTATTGGGCTATTTGGGCCTTTGTGAATCATTATTCATTAAATTGTCATACAACTTAAGTCAATGGACTTGACGTTCGAAGCCCATTGGGCCTTAAGGTCCAAAATTATCCCGAGGTCTTTAACGAACTTATTCGTTTGATTAATTAACATATTAATTAATCCTTGCCATAAATAATTAAACCATTTAATTATTCTTACTCATCTCCGTTGAATCTTCAATCTCTACCTTACACGGTGTACGATCCATTAGGTTCCTTTTAGCGAGGCAGTGGGCGATTCAAACTCTTTCAAATCGATTGTGAATTGAAACTTACTTTCAATTCTCCCGTTAGTGATAATACACTTTTAGGGCTTCCACAAACCATGGTTGACGCCTAGCAGCATGTCATGGTTACCCAAGCTAATCAGAAGAGGTGGAGAACCTATTCAGTTTTAGGATTACAAATGCAATACGGTCTTTCTCTAATACAATACTCTTGACCACATTGTTTGGTTTGATAGTTTATTCATGTCTACTATCCAATGTGAATCTTGTGCTTATATGATTACCTTGAATGTGATCTGGAACGCATTCCAACATCTCATTCATACTCTGGCCAGAGATTCTAAATCATATCATAGAGTATTCTCCCTCAAACAGTTTGAAGGTTAGAGATCCCTTGTTGCGCATTCACTTGCCTCCATGGCTAAGTGGCTTAACCCCAACGATGCCATGGACACCCTCCTGATGGAGTGACTTTGACATAATCAAAGATTAAGGACCTAACCACAAGACAACTGTGATGCCTCAGGTCAAAAGACTAATTTGCATTATCCCAACCATGAGTTCTCATGTGACATGAATATGAGAACTCTTCGTTGATCGTGTTCAGTGAACTCATTCTCTATTGAGCACCTACGTACTTGTCTTGATGTCACACACACCAATGACTCGAGACTAGTCACTCTCCCTGAGAGAAGACATATCACGTACTGATCTTAACGGACTGTCAATGCCCAATTGACAATCCTATGATCAGGAACGTTTAGGATGTGTCAACGAAAGAATGGTCTCATGAATCTAACTTCTTTAGATCGCATTCTTCCAATCACATATTCCTTGGACTTATCGTTTAAGCATATAACATTTATACGAGACGGCTCAAACAATAATGTTTGCCCTTAATATTAAACTATATTAGTTTAACATGTGAAATGTCCATAAAGTATCATCATATGATTGGTTTTAGGGCACATCTCCAACAATCTCCCACTTGCATTAGAGCCAATCAGCTTAGTCATCAGTGATGATACCTCTTCTGTAATTCATTTCATAAATGGCTGAGTAGTAGGCCTAAACAATGGATATCTATATGTTATCCATAGAAGCAACCTTGAGAATAACGACGTCACCATTATACATGATTCTCAATCATGTGGTTCAGTCTCTCATTTGAGTTCGGACCTTGATGAGACCTTGATTCCCTGGCTTGAGCTATCGCCCCATTAGTGTCATACACTTTCTGGTTGGAACCGAATGGAGAGTTCATAAATGAACTTTCCCATCCAAACAACAATGTTGTAAGCTTCTATATGGCAATACATTTTGCATACATGATGGAACACATTAAAGTCATTACTTTTAACGTTTCCACCCAAATATCTCTTTAGTCATAATAAAGAGATATCTCATTATCACTTCATTCATAATGAAGAGATATTCTATGATGGATTAGATTCATAATCTAATACATTTACACTTCCATTACGTTACTCTAATTCTTCCTCATTCTTGAGGAATCCATCCTTAGTATTTCTTAAATACCTAAGGATTCACTTGACAGTTGCCATGGTTCTGATCCTGGGCTTGCACTGATATCATCTTGTACCGTTCTAGGTACAACTTATATCAATGTTTTCATACAATATGAAATACATAAATCACCTTTCTGCGTATGCATAAAGGATTCTATTTACGCATTATTTCTTTGGGAGTCAAAGGGTACATTCCCTTTGAGAAGAACAACTTCCTAGTCTCACTAGAATTGTCATTCTAATTGAAGTTTATCATCATATGAGAAACTTCCTAGCATCTCTTGTCTATTTTAGGGATTGATATAATCCAATTATATCTTGAAATATATCATTATAGATTTCCATCCCATAGACTATATCTCCCATATACATTCTATCATTATAGAATGTTTAAAGTCATAACTTTAACGATGAAGAATTCCTTTCATTTTCAAAATTAATATATATCATGTATATATATTCAAATTTAGGAATATGATTAACTCCCACTAATCTTTTGTAAACCTAGTAAACAAAAGATTCATTTACATCTTTATGAGAAATCAAACGATTTGATCCTTTTTCTCATAAGATGCTTATAGCTCCCACTAAGTGTAGTCATAAGGATTTTCATTCTTATTTCTTTCGAATTAAGAGGTGTAACTCTATGACATAGTCATAAAGTTCAAACCATTCAACTGAGACGATTTATAAATCCTTCTCGACTACCTTGGAGCTTGTGGTGTAGGAACTAGGTTGTTATATTTGTTGATCATATCAAACAAATATTGCTTATTAGCACACAACCCTAAATCTTAACATGTTTAAGATTTGTCTTTCTTTCCAACTACATCTTATGGAGTTATGAAAATTTTGGAAGATCTTCTAATTGACAATCATATTGTTTTAGAAGTATATATATCCTATATATGGGTAATAGATAACATCCAACAAACTAAATTTTATTCAAGTTCGTTCTTCTCCTAATGGAGAAATTCATTATCTTATGATGCTATTTTCCTTGATATCTTTCAAGGAAACTCATCTAAAGTGTTATCTTTCCTTGGATCAAATCTAAGGAGGTAAATACTTTAGACGTCTTACTCATCTACTTACATTTCTTGAATTCTTTGAAACCTTTTGCAAAGTATTCGGACTTGTGTTTATTCAAAATAAACTATAGTCCAACCGAGAGTGATCTTCGGTCAATGTCATACAGCATGAGTAGTATTATGTTGTGGACAAGTGCCACTAATATCTAAGTGAATTAACCTCAACAACTTTGTGATTCTTTCTTCTTTCCAAAAGAATAAAGATTCGAACATTTCGCCTCTATACAATTTTAACAAGAAGGTATTGGATCCGGATCTAACGATCCAAAGCATCCATCTATGACCAACTCGTAACTTATGTTTTAGAGGTATCACAACTCAGTTGGGATTAGTCACTACCTTGCAACCTTTTGGGTTTTAAGCATCATCGTATTCTAAACAGTTAAACTACCACATCATCTCTACTATAGAGACAACCAATTAAATTACAATAATCCAGTTATTGATTAATAAAGAACAATGTTTTGTCAAACAAAACATTTATCCATCTCTACTATAGTGACGGATTTAAGTTCCTTAAAATTGGAATGTAAAGACAATCTTTAGTATTTTCCAATTTCTTTGGTAGTTCATATGAGAAAGTAAGTACAATCCGCTTTCGCAGAGATCTATATTTTATTCACTTTCTGAATGTGAAGTACTTTCTCTTCTCTCATTAATCTTCTACTTTTTATTAGCACACTTTTACAACAATTGTAAAACATAGTTGCTAATATAGAATCATGTATTCAAGTAGAAGAACCAACTGTTTTGAATTATTCAAGAACATTTTACAACACCTTCGAAAGGTGTGTTCTTGACACTTGCAAGACATTTCTTGCAAATACCCCTTCCAATGTCCATCATTTCATAAAGAAAGTTTGTTCCCTTGGAGTTATTTTGCCTTCTTCATTTGACTTCCCTTTTGACTACAATAGTCATGGTCCCTAAACTCCCACTATCTCTCTTGAAACTTATTTCAAATGTGTTATACACATCAAACGATTTGGAGAGCGTGCGGTTATTGTTCACTATATAGTTTACAATAAACTTAGTGAACCATTAGGATAGGGACACAAAGGTGAAGTCCTTGCCTAATTTCCGTCTCGTTAAGTGTTTTGACACTTCAACATTCAATGATTCAAAATCATCATAAGTCCATGTTGATGGACTATTTTTGTCAACCAACCATTATGTTCTCAACATAATTACAAACTTTCAAGAGTTGTTCAAGGCAACTCTCATTTCTTCATACAACAATTTGTAAGTGAAGAATCATGGCACATAAAGTGTCCATGCCCTTGTGCTTACTTCTCAAGTTCCTTGTTCGTGTAACAAAGAGACAAGCACTAGAGTTTGCATTGTCCTCTTCATGGTAGACTTATCTAACATGTTCTTCCATTGATACATTATCAATAGGAAGATTGTGAGGATGAGACTACTTAGACACTTTTACAATCCATTCAAGACAATCTATGGGATTGTGGTACCAAGTTCAGAAACTAAAGCGTTCGGTTTTTCTTTGTCAAGTTTTGGATAGCGATTTGCAAATATATTGGTAAACAAATACATAACGAATATAAATTGATTGATTTTAAGCTATTTGATCCGGGTCTTTAAATCAAAAATAGCACCACCCACTATTTTTAGCAAATTCCATATCCCTCATCGGAATTCGAGAGTTTTGTTGAACTCTTAGCGGGGTATGGGAGACTCACCATTACCAAGCCCACCTCACGATGATACGATATCGGTTAGCAAAAATAATGATGAGAGAATAACACTTTACTCATTTACAACTCTTGTAATTACCCATCTAGTTTGGCCTCTAGAGAATGTGGCCTCACGATGATACGATATCGGCACCATTGCACTTAGTTAAGTTATTCCCACCATGCTTAGTTCATGAAGGGGTTCAAGAATAGCCTCACAATGATATGATATCGGCCATCCTCGTTGCCTACACTTACCTCATCATATGTTTATGGACTCCTCCTGAGTGTAAGCATGCACTTTGTACTCCCCCATGATAGGGTGAAGCCGGTGTACAAGTCACAAACGATTGGAGCCCACCACAGTGGAAGGCCACGAAGAGATATTCAAAGCATCTCTCGCTTATCAACTTAATAATGGTTTGTTGAGGGTTTTAGGTCTCATCACATATAAACATACATTTTAATCCAATTAAAACATTTTGGTCCTATTACAACTATTGGTCCATATGATTGATTCAGTAGTATATAATACTCTCACTATGCTTTTAAAACGGTTTTTAAAGCAAGACTATATGGTACTACTAACATAAGATTTGCATTCATTGATGGACTATATAGTTGCCTTAGGGCCTTAGGATGACTATGAACCTTTGATTCGATTCAACACGAGCCTAGTGTTGAATCTCGGTCTAGGGATGGTGATTGATTTTAGTTACGCGTTTAATCACATTAAGGCGTGTTGTCTTATTGGGCGTTGGACCCAACTACTCCAATTTCATGCATATCGAATAAAACAAGAAAGGAGTACTTCAAAGTAAATAAGAGCTTATGCTCTTTTACAACAATTGATCAAATCAAATTACTTTAAAGTAAAGAAGAGCTTATGCTCTTTTACAACAATTGATCGTATCAAATTACAACCAAAATTTAATCTACACATTCCCATGTTTCAAACAAATTTGAAACGGCCTTTCACATAGCTCAATTATAGTAGGCTTAGGTTCATAATCACCCTTTCTTTAATTAATTAACGCTTTAACTAATTAAACTTGAATGCAACATTTTCATTTGGTTTTTGTATCCATAGAATTGATTTAAATGGAGCTAAATGAAATGAAAATCCAATTCTCATTTAAAGAGACAAAACAATTTTTGTTCTCATTTTGTTTTGGGCCAAAAACAATGACCACAACAATTTGGGTCACTATGTTAAAACAAAAACTTTTGGGGTCACTTTGTAAAAACACAAAAGTCCACTACTTCATGTAATTACAACTAGAACCCAAAAATTTCCACAAAAGCTAAAACTTCATTAAAGGAGCAAAACAATTTGTCCTTTTAGTGATTTTGGACCTTTACGTAAAAACGTAAACTTTTGGGTCAAACTACAAATACACAAAAGTATCAAAACTTTATGTAATTGCATAAAAGCCCCACAAGGACCCTAGTTGAGTAGGGTGGCTGGCCATTGAAGCAAAGTATTTAAAAAAAATTTCAAAGTTTTTGTAAGTGGGGTGGGTGAAATGGAATAAATCATTACACACCTACCCACTATAATTTTTTTAATTTTTCAAAACAAATATCTAAGATATTTAAACATAAGAAATATTTCAAAACAAAAACTTTATGAAATAAATCAAAACTTTGAATCAAAACACCAAACCTTTTGTTCTTGGCAAGAACATATCAAGAACAATGAAGAACATCCATGAAAACCCATAAGAGCTCCATGAACATTCTTCACCCAAAAACATACCAAAACCACTCAAACTTAAGGGAAATAACATACAACCATACTAGGGTACATAGGGGTTCCAAAAGTCACTTTAAAACACTTTTAACAAGTCAAACAAGAACCCAAAAATCCACCCTTTGGATTTGGCCGAATTTCCCCAAAAACATGGCACCAAAATTTAGCTCCAAAATTCATGCTCATATGAACTACATCTACAACATTTGAGATGGCAAATTTTCTAACAAAATTTACATTCAAATAAGCAAGAATAAAGCTTGTAACAATTACAACATTCAAATCACAAACTATGAACTACAAAACCCAAAAGGATTCACCAACTACTAGACTTAGGCTCTTGATACCACTTGAAGGAAGATTTGTGAAAAACAAGTTCATTTGAGCAACATCAACAACATGCAATTAACAATTAAAAGGTGGAATCATGTTTATATGCACTCAAAAACAAAACTTAACCCATGAACTTCAAATCCTAGTAGATAGGTGAACCAAGACTCAACTCAAAACAAAGTGAGTTGAGAAATCAATACCTTTGTAGATTCCTCTTTGCATAAGCAAAGGCTAATCACCCAAAGAGAGGGCCTTCATTCCTTGCATCTTAGATCCATGGATTTGGATGGATGAAAAGGTTTCTCCAAGTTCCCAAAATTGAGAACCTCTAAGTCTCCACACCAAGGCATATTGTAGAAGAAATGAGTGACCTAGAGGAAGTAAGATTGCTAGATGTTTTCCTCTAGGGTGGCCGGCCTCTTTGAGAGCAAAGGGAGGTTTTTGTTCTCATCTTTACTCCTAAGAAAACCCTAAGGATGAAATGGCTATAAAGATGTCTTTATACCACCTCACAATGGAGTGGCAAACTTGCAATTAAGCCAAGTTCACTACCCTCCTCTAAATGGCCGGCCATATGGGATTTATTGGGCTATTTGGGCCTTTGTGAATCATTATTCATTAAATTGTCATACAACTTAAGTCAATGGACTTGACGTTCGAAGCCCATTGGGCCTTAAGGTCCAAAATTATCCCGAGGTCTTTAACGAACTTATTCGTTTGATTAATTAACATATTAATTAATCCTTGCCATAAATAATTAAACCATTTAATTATTCTTACTCATCTCCGTTGAATCTTCAATCTCTACCTTACACGGTGTACGATCCATTAGGTTCCTTTTAGCGAGGCAGTGGGCGATTCAAACTCTTTCAAATCGATTGTGAATTGAAGCTTACTTTCAATTCTCCCGTTAGTGATAATACACTTTTAGGGCTTCCACAAACCATGGTTGACGCCTAGCAGCATGTCATGGTTACCCAAGCTAATCAGAAGAGGTGGAGAACCTATTCAGTTTTAGGATTACAAATGCAATACGGTCTTTCTCTAATACAATACTCTTGACCACATTGTTTGGTTTGATAGTTTATTCATGTCTACTATCCAATGTGAATCTTGTGCTTATATGATTACCTTGAATGTGATCTGGAACGCATTCCAACATCTCATTCATACTCTGGCCAGAGATTCTAAATCATATCATAGAGTATTCTCCCTCAAACAGTTTGAAGGTTAGAGATCCCTTGTTGCGCATTCACTTGCCTCCATGGCTAAGTGGCTTAACCCCAACGATGCCGTGGACACCCTCCTGATGGAGTGACTTTGACATAATCAAAGATTAAGGACCTAACCACAAGACAACTGTGATGCCTCAGGTCAAAAGACTAATTTGCATTATCCCAACCATGAGTTCTCATGTGACATGAATATGAGAACTCTTCGTTGATCGTGTTCAGTGAACTCATTCTCTATTGAGCACCTACGTACTTGTCTTGATGTCACACACACCAATGACTCGAGACTAGTCACTCTCCCTGAGAGAAGACATATCACGTACTGATCTTAACGGACTGTCAATGCCCAATTGACAATCCTATGATCAGGAACGTTTAGGATGTGTCAACGAAAGAATGGTCTCATGAATCTAACTTCTTTAGATCGCATTCTTCCAATCACATATTCCTTGGACTTATCGTTTAAGCATATAACATTTATACGAGACGGCTCAAACAATAATGTTTGCCCTTAATATTAAACTATATTAGTTTAACATGTGAAATGTCCATAAAGTATCATCATATGATTGGTTTTAGGGCACATTTCCAACATGTTGACCAACAGTAAGGATTTGATCTACCTTATGTGAGACTAAGTTCTATGGCTATTCTAGTAAGCTTCTTTTTTTGGTTTACCCGCAAATAAATTTGTAACGAGTTCTTAACAGGTGAATCGATAACGATGTGATTAATTAACATGTTGACTCGAAATCCATTATTTTTCATAGTGTTTCATGTCAAGTTAATAAGTCGTGCAAAAAATTGTTAAGTTTAACCAAATTCTTTCTATTAATTGCTTGCTCCAGCCTCCCCCCGCTCAATATTTATTTGTTTCACCAAATCCTCAAATAATTGCCTGTCCAGCGTCCACCGCTTCAAGATTTATTTATTTTTAATTCTTCACCAAATCCCTTCCATTGATTGCTTGCTCCAGCCTCCACCGCTTCAAGATTTATTTTTTATTATTTTTTAAAATTTTTTATAGGAAAAATTTACTTTTCTGGATCATTTTATTCGCCCCTATTTGAGCGGAATCCCGTTCTTCACCTTCAGATCCCACTTTTCTGGATCTGCATCATGCATCATCAGAAGTCAATATGTTTTTCAAATTGATCTCACTAATTATTGAAACGTGATTTTACCTCTTTTTTTGTGCATATTTATGGGTGATGAGTTTTTTGCGAACAATGAAGTTACTAAGCAAAAATGAGAGAAATGTATCAGGCTTCTTAATCATTAAAACCGACCTGTCAGATAATGGATCGGTTTGTTCATTTGTTTGGGTGGGTTACGGGCATTGTTCTAAGAATTATCGTCTAACGCCTAAGCGACCGCTCCGATTCGTTCTTAAACATTTAAAAAATTAAGAAAGTATATCTAGATCCGTTTATGCATTCGTCTAGCCCGTTTAAATTCGTTTCGGTCAGGACCCTGACTTAGACATAAAATCGATTACTTTCGTTTTGTATTTTTTTTCAATAAAATGTAAGAGATTCATTGAATAGTTAGATGAAATCTCATTATTGTCGAGTCTAAAATAATCTCAAAATTTCTGGAGGTGACATGTGGACTTTTACTCAAGAAATATAAGATTGCCCTTATTAAATGGGCAGACTTCTCAAATACTCTCACGAGCAACTCAGCACCCCTAAAGGTCTATACAACTGAATACGACTGTCCACAACTCACTTGCCCATGGCAAGGAAATGTCAAAGCATTAAGATAATGATTAATTACCCAAATCCCATAATTAATACATATCCAATTGAAAATTGACTTCATTCAAGTAAATAATCTTCATTTAAATCAATTAGAGATATTTATACCATTATCTTAAGATATTATTTCCTATTTTAATATCTTGAAAATATTCTCTACATAAACATTGGGCAATAGGATGCCGTCATGTGTAGGATAAAACTCTAACATCATGGGGCCACTACCCTATATTTACCTTCATCTATACCAAACTTCGGTAAGCTTTTGTTACCCCTAAAAGCCCTAAACACTTACTCTTTTCAGAGAAACTAACTTAGGCATTGAAGATCCATTGACCTAACCCCGCCCCCCACCTCGTGGGCGCGTGAGGCATAGGCCCATGATCAAAAGTGTTGATTGTTTTGCAGATGCATTTTTGTCAAGACTGAAAATGGCGGAAAGTTGCATCGACAATTATATGTTTGTTCCCCATGTTTTCAATATGTTCTAGTACTTTATGATCTATATGTCATTTTATTTTGTAATTTTTATATACAATTATGTGTTTTGAAGTATACATAGACACTTATTTTCACAACATATAATAAATGTACTTAAATCCACCTAGTTGACTTAAACCCCCGCCTAGGCCCCACTTATCCGTCTAGGCGCTAAACCCAAATCTGCCGTCCGACTAACGCCTAACGTTTTTTAATACCTTCGTTATACATGTTATTGGACTGACCAACGGTCCTAGAGCTCAACCCGAAACGACTCGGCCGATGCCGACCTTTAGTAGCAGCAACGGTTTAATTAAGGAATTTTTGGCATAGGATGTGGCTAACGAGAAAAATTAAGGGACAGGGCAACATATGTAAACTGAACAGCATATGATATTGTTTGCCTAAGTAAACATAAGTTGGTAAACTGAGGCCAACAATCATATCGGAGCTAACTTGTACAAACCTTGGATATATAAACCCAATTGTTTTCATATGAAATTATAAAGAAAAATGTTACTCTTACCATGTATTTGTATCATATTTTTAATAGAGATAGAGTCCACATGTGTTGGTGGATCCTACCTCTATTATACAGATGATATAAATATGTGGTAAGTGTAACATTACTTAATTATAAATAGATGCCACAATTTTCATCTTTTTAAAAATTGAGGAAGTAGTTGAACAGAAAAGAAAATTTGTCCAAGGGCCTTTTTGTAATCAAATTGGTTTTGCTTCCGACCCTTGACAGTAATGAACAGTTGTAACGTGAATCACCTTTATTTTCATTCCGATTCTTGACTGTTAGCAAATAGTTCAATGAGAATGCCTGATTCCGATTCCTGCAACTCTTTGCAATGGTTCTTTTCTAATTTTTAAATCCAAATCTAAAATTTCAATTCAATACTAAATTTTTGTGTCAAAGATGTCACATATAAACATAAAATTTTTAAGGGCTTCATGAATCCCTGATACCTAGTGATTCATTGATTCTAGTCCACCCACAAATTATACAAACTGGGCGACGAAATAAGTCGCACAAAACTTGTGAAGATAGAGTTTGTGCGATGAAGACACACAAATGCGTCGAGCAAGAACATTTTTGAGACAAAAGAACACTTCATTGCACTAAATTTGAAGGTACAAAGACATTCATGGCGCAAGGGTTAAAACCATGACAACATGTCATCGCCTTGATGAAATTGCGACAAGAACAAATTGTTACATAGGACTTTGCACGACCAGAGCTTTTGTTGTGCAAACATTGATGCAAGGAAGTTTCGCCTATCATATTTCATTTTATAGTAATTTGAATATTATTAAATTATAAGCTATTTGTCATTCATGGTCTTGCGTGATGAAGATCTTCCTTACTTTTAATTTTGTGTGACGAAGTTATTTCGGCGCGCAAATATTTTTTATTTATTTATATATTTTAACAATTTATTTTTATTTACATAATTTATTTAAATTATTATAATTAAATAAAAAACAATGATTGATAAACAAATAAAAATTAATTTTTAATAATATATATATATATATATATATATATATATATATATATATATGAAAATGTACGTACAAGCCGGAGAAAATTTATAATATTTGAATTTAAAAGAAACACAAAAAAAATAAAATCGTCAAGGTCTATTGCATTGGCCGGTTATGTAAGGTTGAGTATCTGAGAGGTCAAAGGTGTATGAGGAGCAGTTGGTGGCTGGGGAATGAATGTCGGACAACTGAAAGGCGTGTAAGATTCGGTTCATCTTAATGTCCTGGGCCACCAATTGGGCATTCTGGGCTACAAGTTGCTACTTCAAATCTGCAACTTCCTGTGTCAACATGGCGACCTATCCTATGATCTGTCTGGAATAGGAAGTAGCAGTGTCACGATAGCGCATTTGTTAATAAGACAACCTAACCAACCTACGACCGAGTGTCTGATCCAGAGTGTCAATTAGGATCTAAAGAGCTACATCCTCGGTCGGAGTGTGTCCTCGATTGGGGTTTCCAGGGGAAGCTGTGATGCCACCTCTTGGAGAACCGCATGACTCTTCTCCACTATAATAGCCTGTAATAATAAAAACAAACATATTAATATTTAATTAATATTAATACTATTTATAAATTTAAGAAATACATAACTAAGTTCATTTGGAGCTGCTCAATGATCTCATCGCTGGGTGGAACATTAACTTCCTTAAACATGTTGATCTCCAGGAACTTAGAACCTGCCTGAAAAAAAATATTAACAAATATGTTATTAATTCTAATAGAAATTAAAATGTATTACAATTTAAAATTAATGTACTTTTACATGACATCGCTCCTCCAACCTATAGGAGAAGCGCCTCAAATCGTAGTAGTGGAGAAGTTTCTTTTTCTACCTATTTATCTTGTTTGCCTTCGCTCTTTTTTGTTAAACTCAAAATAAACGTATTAGTGCGTATATGAAGGAAAATATTTTGAAAACTAAGTTCATTTGAGCAACATACATAACACTTAACAATTAAATGGCGGTAGCAGAAGCATATGCACTAAAAAAAAACTTGAACCAAGACTTTCAAAGCCTAGTAGATGTGAGCCAAGACTCAACTCAAAATCTAAAAGAGAGTTGGGATTTCTTTATACCTTTGAAGCACCTCTTTGCTTAGCAAGGGTTAGTCACCCATGTGAGGGCCTTCTTTCCTTTGTCTCCTTGCTTCTTGGCTCCATGGATATGAATGGAGGAAATTTGCTTCTTGTCTCCTTGGCTCCATGGATTTGGATGGAAGAATTGGTTCTCCAAAATTTCCCAAGGTAGGGGACCTCTGATATTCGACATCAAGGATGAATGAAGGAGAATGTGAGCGACCATAAGAGAAGAAGATTGCTAGCTATTTCTCCTAGGGAGGGCCGACTGTCTAGAGAGAAAAGAGAGAGTGTTGTTCTATCTTTTCATCCTTAGAATCACCTAATAAGGATGGAGTAAAGATACCATTTCTATGCTTTCAACTCTTGTGTGCATATTGGACCAAAAGGTCTTTTCTCTCTCTATGGCCGGTTTTCCCAAGCCTTATGGGCTGTATTAGGCTTCTTGAATTTTTGGTTGTTAAGTTGTCATACAACTTAAGTTAATGGGCTTGACAATTCAATGCCTATTCGTTTGATTAATTAATATTTGCCATAAACAATTATAATATTTAATTGTCCTTACTCATCTCTTTTAAATCCTTCAACCATTACCTTATATGGTGTGGGATCCATTAGGTTCTTTTTAGCGAGGCAGTGGGCGATTAGAACTCTTGAAATTGATTGTGAATTGAAACTAACCTTTAGTTCTCCCTTTAATGATTAATCACGTTTAGAGTTTCCATAAACCATGAGTGACACCTAGTAGTATGTCATGACTACTTAAGCTAATCATAAGAGGTTGGAGAACCTATTCAGTTTGGGATTACAAATGCAATACAGTCTTTCTCTAATACAATACTTTTGATCACATTGTTTGGTTTGATAGTTTATTTATGTTTACTATCCAATGTGATTCTCTTGTCTGTATGATTACCTTGAATGTGATTTGAAATGACTTCTTGAATCTCAATCATACTCTGGCCATAGATTCTTAATCATATTAGAGAGTATTCTCCCTTAACGATTTGAAGGTTAGAGATCCCTTGTTGCACATTCACCTGCCTCCACGGTTAAGTAGCTTAACCCCAACTATGCCGTGGACACCCTCTGATGGAGTTCCTTTGATACATTTAAAGATCAAGGACCTAACCACAAGACAACTATGATGCCTCGAGTCAAAGGACTACTTTGCATTATCCTAACCATGAGTTCTCATGTGACATAAGTATGAGAACTCCTTGTTGATCACGTTCAGTAGACTCATTCTCTATTGAGCACCTACATACTTGTCTTGGTGTCAGTCACACCAATGACTCGAGACCAGTCACTCTCCTGAAGTGAAGACATAGCACGTATTGATCTTAACGGATTGTCAATACCCAATTAGCAATCCTATGATCAGGAACGTTTAGGATATGTGTACGAAAGAGAATGGTCTCAGGAATCTAATTTCTTTAGATCACATTCTTTTAATTAAATATTCCTTGGACTTATTGTTCAAGCATATAACATTTATATCAAACGGCTTTAAATAAATAATCTTTGTCATTATATTAAATAAGTTTAGTTTAATATGTGAAATTTTTGTAAAGTATCGTCATATGATTGTGTTTAAGACGCATTTCCAACAATATATTAATAAAAAAATATTGAAATAATATTAAAATTTCATAAAATATTAATAGCATATTGCTAAAATATTATTAATATATATTATATTTACGAATATTTAGTGTCCTGAAAATGTGAACACAGCCACACCCTATCCTTCGGGCGATCCACCAACTCCTTAGGGTAGCCAACTGCAAGAGTGGTCTCCAGATCATCATATAACTGATAATGGTGTGGAGGTCGCTCTTCCGCTAAGTGTACCAACTTGAGAAGATCTCATGTATGTAGGTTTTTTGGTTAGCATTGAGGTCCTCAAGATCATAGTGATGCTGTGAATTTTAAAAATATTTAAATAGTAAATATTTTTAGGGGTGTGATATCCACACACCCTTCTAATTTTCTGTCATCGGATTGGATGAATTGAAGATGATCAAAGGACAAAAGTTAACAAGGGTTGTATGAGAGCTAAAAAGGGGTGTGTGGATAGCACACCCCTATTTTTAGTATTTGTATATAATATTAAAAAGTAGTAATAGAGGTTGACAATACTAAATGACAACTCATGCATCACGTCCTTCTTGGTCTCCTTCAGCATGGCTCTCTAGGACTCCTACTGCATAGGGCAATGGCTTTGAACAACGGCCCAACGTTGAAGGTCAACGTGCTATGCTGCTTGTTCATAGCGGTTGCATGAGGTCGAGGATCCCATGTAATCTTGATCTTCTTGATATTGTCGTTCGTGGTTTATGTCACCTTGGCAGTTTTCAGTAATCTAAATAGCCTTTAGTATTTTTCTAAACTACAAAACAAAA
This sequence comes from Pyrus communis, assembly GCF_041283825.1. NCBI lineage: Eukaryota > Viridiplantae > Streptophyta > Magnoliopsida > Rosales > Rosaceae > Pyrus > Pyrus communis. The sequence goes on from NC_142569.1 coordinate 29,409,599, forward strand.
CAAAAAAATTTAAGGTCAAAACCAACTTAATATTTTACTGAAAATTCGGCAAGACCTCCCCTAAAATTAAAACATTTCCCAAAACTTGCAAACAATAAAACACATCCAGCCAACATTTCCAACACATACATATTTCAGGAGTGATCATGCTTGGTATATCTGCGACGGGTGATCACTACCTAGTATTATCGGATAGGGTCTTGCTAGGTTAATTTGCGATAAGGGACCATACATTTTTTAGGGGTGACATGCTTGGTAAATCCGCGATGGATGACCCTTTCTATCTAGCATTTATGGAGTGGTCGTGCTTGGAAAGTCCATGATGCGTGATTGCTTCCTAGTTGGATTCCGTGAGTGGTTCAAAATCTCATCCCTTGTTGTGTTCCGCTAAGTTAGTCTGGATGTAATAACTCGTCCCTAATTTTACGACCTTATTAATTTTGAAAGTGTGAAATTACGAAAATGACCTTTGAAGCGAGATTGTTGACTTTTGTTGACTGTTATTTCGCGACGGGTATGAGATATTATTTTACAATATTCTCAAAGTATTCGACAGTATGAATGCGTAGGCGTAAGCAGAATCAAATTCGGAGTTACGACGAAGATTTTACGAAACTACGAATCTAAAAAATACTTTTGCAAAAATTACTATTTTATATTTTATTTATTTTTCGAAATTATTATATTATTATTTTAATATTTTTTGATTGGATATTTTGAATATTTTATAATTTTTTGGCCTGTGGGGCCCACACCTCCACCAAACTCTCCACTCTTCTCCTGCCATGTGTCTTCCTTCCCATCTCTCTAGACTCTCGAACCCTCTTCGTCTCTCTCATCTCTCTCAGCTCACTCTCTCTCTTCTCCCTCACCTTTCCTGAGTCTCTCATATGCAACATCAACGACAACACCACTGCCACCACACACCATCTCCTCCGGCGAGCTTCGCCAAACCAACACATGGATCATCTCTTTCCCTCTTGTTTGTCTATATTTCTCACACTCTCTGCTCATGGCTAGGAAGCCAAACTCCATTTGAATCCGAGAGGATTCTAGCGAGGACATAATGAATCCGACCAAGGTAAGGGTTGGGACCACTCGATTTTCCTTCCTCGTCTCATTTTAATGATGATTGAGTCATTATACGTGTGTTTTTGCAACGTTTTGATGCATAAATACCTCAGGGAAATATTCCCAGTTTTCCGACGAACCATCCGAGCTTTGCAAGCTTTTTCTAGCTAATCTCAACCACGGCTTGACTTGATTTTTGGTATAAAATTCTTCTCATCTATGAGCTTAAAATCCATATATAAATTGCTGAGTTTGGTTGTATTTCAAGCTTGATCGGAGCTCTGGGATTTGCCTAGTTCTCCTCTCAAAGCTTCAATCCATATATAAATTGCTGAGTTTGGTTGTATTCGAGCTTGAATGGAGCTCTGGGATTTGTTGCCTAGTTTGACTTTCTCCTTTCTAGGTCCGGTCGGTGTTGTGCGACCCGTGTGTCTAAATAGGTCAACCCGAACCAATGCAAAAAAAAAAAAAAAAGATCCAAAACCCAGATCCATATCCGAATCCGGGATCTAACCCAGCCCAATTCCAAAATGAATCTGGAATATTCTCTCGAATATTCTTGAAAAAATCTTGAAATATTCCTTGTTTTGACTTTTTCAAAATTTTCTCGGAAACCTTCCTAGGCTAATTTCGATGTCCCGAGTCTGTTTTTGACATCCATTTTGTGAAATTCTGAAGTTTTAATGTAGTTGACCGGCTCGGCATCTCAGTTGACTTTTTTGGGTTGACCATTGACTTTTTGTTGACCTTTTACGAAAATTGTCCAGGACCCTTCTTAACATATTTCAATGCCCTGATTCCAAATCCACACTCCATTTTCCCAAATTTAGTCATTTTAGTTGAGTTTTACTAATGGGTCCCAATATTATACTTAGGTGTGATTACTATCTGAGACTCCGACTTTCATAGTTCAAGCGGCTACGACCTCATAAGTATCTGTGAGTGGGTCTTTTCTTTTATATAGTATATATATTTGTTTAGTTTTCACATATATATTTAACAATGAATTTTCTACGTGATTGCCATAATTAAATTAACATTTATAAGAAAGATCGTAATGTTAAGAGTTATGATATTATTCTAAATCCTGCGGGATGCACATGCATACGTACTGTTATGGGACGCCTTAATTATATTTGTGGTCATGAATAGTATTATGTTGACTATAATTATCGATTTACCGTTGTATGATCATATTTACGTTATCTGGTCATCGTGTGCTGCGCTAGTGTTGGTACTCGCCTGAGCCAAGGCCAAGGCCATGGCTAGTCTTTTATGTGTATGTTCACATGGCACCATATGCTCACTTTAGATCCAATGTAGGTGCCAATCATGTCCTAGATTGCTATAGGCAATTAGGACTCGTATGTGATGCGCATAGCACCAATCTTCATGTGATTGTAATAATAAAGCATAAATAATTATTACACCCAGTCTTGTTCATGTCAAAATATCTCTGCATGAACTCGTGTGTCAACATATGTCGATGAGCACTTGATATGATATTTTTGTTTATGCGAAATTATGTGATTAACGTATGTTATGTGATTATTTATGAATTGCTGTGACATATTGTATTATTGAGATATTACTGGCTACAACAAGTATTTTCATACTATACATAGTATATATATGTGGAAACTATACTTGTTTTACGGCGAGGGTTAATTATGTTTTCAAAAAGGTTTTTACAAAGCTTTATTTTAGGCCCACTCACCTTTGTTTTTCGCTCCTCCAGGTTTTAGTAGCAGAGCTTTCGTGTCGACGAGGATTCTTGGCAAATCTTGGTATAGGTGGTTACCTTCAATGGTATAATTCTTATCCTACCTTTATTGTACTTTACTTATGCTCTGACATCACGAGTGAATTGGGTTCAATCCCCTCACATGCGCACTCTTCCATTTAGGCACTTTTAGGTTTAAATTTATTCACATTTTCCACATCACTATACTTTATGACTTTGTCACCTTCTGAGTGTCGACCAACATATCTCGATTAAGAGTCTAGATGGACATTTAGGGTCAAGGTGTGTCACTTGAACCCTATATTCTTATGAATAGAAACTACTAAGGAAAAACATTTGTGTTTACAATGTTGTTACTTGGAATTCAAGTATGGAATTAGAGAGATTTGCTTTATTAAATTTTGTGAATCGATACTTGATCTTATTGGTTGATCATCGTAGTTATATTATGCATCTTTAAGTCATTGATCGATTATTTTCTGTGATTGTAGAATTGTATTGGAAAACAATGTGATATGCGTGAATGATGAAATGACAATTCTAATTGTTTCATGGTCAATAAGTAGCGTAGAATTTAGTGATTCATGCTTGTCGAGTTCCATTCAGTGATTTTGGAACTCTATGTATTTCTATTGGACAATACGGGGAGAAAGTTTGGGTCGAAGAACTACGAATGGCTTGATCTTGCATTAGTGTATGTAGGCAGTCTGACAAAGAGGTTAGATGCAGCCATGAAATAAAAGAAAAGGTTTCCTAGGTTATTGAGTCATTGAGTTGTTTTTGGATATGATTCGAATTCGAGGCATGATTGATGAGCATGTATCTTCTGTCGTCACGTGTCGATCATGAATTTATTACAAGATCGGAGCGTGACATTCAATGTCCAGTTGACTTTCTAAACGGCTAAGAATTTTGTTTAAGGACTAAGTAACTATGGAATACAAGTCTCCCTACCCTAACCTCGTTTAGGACATTATTTTCATACCTTAAGTCTCATGGACTCATTCATAGTATTATCTCTATGATATAAAGTCAAACTCATGAATGATTAAAGCTTGCTCTTTTATTAATTAATTAAAAAAGAGTTGTTACATAATATCTAATATTACAAAATTGACTTTTAGAGCACAACTTCAATACTCCTATACACATCGAAATCTCAATGAAGTAAATATTCACCAACACGTTAAAATCTCAACATGTCGGGGCTACGTGGCATGCGCCGTATGTCTTATAAATTGTACACATGGCACATGACTTATCAAAACTGGACGAGTCATCAAGAGTGAAAAGTGTCGACATTTGGTTGAAATTAATTAAGGAGTTATATTTATTACTTCTTTGATTAATTTTAATTGGAATCAAACAAATTAGTTGATTTAAAATGCCAAATCAAGGATGGCCAATTAGGATGAAATGTGATTGATTTATTTGATTTAAATCAAAGATTATTTTGTTCAAAAATAAAATCAAAGATTATTTGATGAAGTCCTCATGAACCAAGCCCAAATCAAGTCTTAGTTCTTTCGTCAATTAATCAAGTCCAAAATCAAGACCAAGTCAAGCCTTAACCAAGACTTGGAAATCGTATAAATACAAGGCTCCAAGACAAAGAAAGGCTCCTTAAAAATTCATCCTCACGCCCAAATGCTCAAACTCTTAAGCCACTAAACACTCTCACACACCCAAAAGACTCAGAAAGCTCTTTACATTCGTCGTCACGCCCATGAAGAACCACCAAGCACCCCTACACATGTCGATTCCTCTATTGCCACAAGCCAAATCCTTGTAGCATTCGTTCTTTTGAGATCAAGTCACTGCGACCCTCAAATCAATGACCACACACTATACACTCTACCGCCCGGAGATCGAATCAGAGGATTCAAACTTTGTAACTGAGATTGCAACTCTAATTCTACATTAATACAATTATTTACTTTGTACACGTGTCTAGCTTGTTCATTTGTTGCTTGCTAACAAGAAAAAAAAAAAAAAAAAAAAAAGCCTCTATTTGTAGCCCAGTTTTATTCTTCCTACTCAACAAACTTTTTGACACCCAACAAATTTTTGAAGTATTACATTTATCACTCATTTTTTATACACACTATTTCAGTTTGAAAATCTCTTTTTTTTTTTTTTTAATCAATGTAGGGGAATTAATTATGTTTTAGCTTTTTGTCACCACATGGCGCGTCAGATTATAAAAATTTCAACGGTTAGGATTAATTCAACTCTAAAAAATAAAAATAAAAATCTACAAAATTTTAAAAAAAAATTAATATAAACATTAAGGTCTGTTTGGTATCCTATTTGAAAATTTTTATCATTTCTCAAAACATTTTTTAAGAAAATTTCTTGAAACCAATTTTCTTTAAGACTCAAAAACTTGATTGGTTTACAATTTAAAATTTTTAAATCTTATGACTTAAACTAGAACAAAGAGATCTAAAAAGAGGGGGTTGCAAAAGAGGTAGAAAGAGGGGAGAGGAGGAAAGAAAGTAAGAGATGATTGAAGGAAAAAGAAAGAAGAGAGAGGATCGGATGAGATAAAGAGGAAGATGAGTGAGAAAAAGAACCTAAAGAATGAAGAGAGCGGATTGGAGGAAAGACGAAAAAGGTAAAAAAAAAAAAAGGAGAGAGAAAGAAGAAAAGAGAGAGATAGATTTGGAGTGAGAGAGGAGGAGGGAGAGAAAAGAAAGGAATTAGTTTAAGTTTAAAAACTCACTTTTTTATGTTTTTAGATAATAGACTATATTTTTGAGTTAGTCTTGAGTTTAATTTTTGAAAATAGTCCTACCAAACAAGTTTTTAAGGCTTAAAACTTGAAAATTGTTTTTGAGTTTAAAAAGTTGGATTCAAGTACACTACCAAACAGGCCCTAAAAAACTTACAAAATTCACACTAAAAAAATCTTACAAAGTTAAACACACTTTCAAATTAAACATTTAAAACTAAATAAAAATCTATGGTGATAATTATATGTGGAGATAAAACGGAAAAAAAAAAAAAAAAAAAACATTTCTTCATGTTTGGAACTTTAAGTAGAGTACCTTACTCATTTTTGGCTGCTAGAAACTTGCAGGTATTTTAAAATTGCTTTTAAATAACTAAAAACTCTTTTAATGAAAGTATTTTTGGATTTCAAGAACACTTGAAGTGCATTTTGAAAGAAGTACCAATTATATACTTGCATGAAGCACTCAAGTGTTTTTACAAAATTCACTTGTATTTTTACAAAAAATGATTTCAAATACTTTTATATAAACACTTTCAGTCAATTTAAAACAGCCAACATGATATGCTTACTAAACAGCTCTTAGTTTTTCCAATTTAAAGCGGCTCATATGTCTTCAGAGTGAGGCATGTCGCCGGGGAAAATACATATTAATTTACCATTTTACAAGTTTTTGGTAGAAGACTAACAAAAACGTGAGGATCTTTCGCTTGAGCTCTCTAACAAAGTTTTTTAGTTTTTCCCCAGGAATGCACTGAAATGGTTTTTCAGTAGGACAATACCGAAACTGTTAATTTTTAAAGGGTACCAGCCAGATTATGCAAATTTTCAACAGTTATCCACTGAAATTTTCTGCGGTGAAGACGAGTTCGTGTTTTTGGGACAGATAAATAATGCACAGAGTTTTACAACATTGATCAAACAGGGAACCAGCATAGCTGCTCAGAAATTCTTTCTTGAAGCCAAACATTGCCTCCATTTGCTCATTTGTTCATGAGGTTGCAACTTGCTCGTGCCTTCGGCCTTGTTGCAGACAAAAAAACTAGTGTCAACCGCCAACCTCTAATTCGTATCTCCTAAAATGGTAACACTGCATTTTGACCCTTCACCAAGATTTCACCGTTTATCTCATGCGTTTATATGATTCTGGACCTAAACAGCTCTGAGTTTTTCTTGTTGATACCGGCTCGTATCTTCAGAGTAAAGTATGCCATTGGTGGATGTAGCGCGCTGTAAAGACAGAAAAAGCCGAGCCTGAAAGTGAAAGTTTGTATTCAGATAAGTTTTCTTTTGGGTGAGATATTAAGATAAGTTGAAACAGAAAATATGAGACGCTAGAATAAAGATGGTGGTCTTACCCATTGAAATCCTACCAGTGCCCACCAACAGCCTGCTAAACCACATCCTCTACTACTAACAAACTGGTGAAAGAAAAATGGGATGGTGAAATTATATGTATAAACGATAAAAAAACTAATCACTCTTGAAGTATACACCAGAAAATAACAAGAAGATACTCACCAGCAGTAGAAGTGCACCTAAACTAAAACATCCACTCATTGACAGACTAATAAATTTTAGATCTCGTCCGGCCTGAAAAAAAAACAGACATTACACTTACAATAAAGCAAAAAGTAATTTGCCTATTATGTAAAAGAACTCTAGTAAATACATAAAACCAAGAACAAAATAGCAACGCACGTTCGAACTACAAATTGCAGTCTTATGAAAGCAAGCTTAATTTGGGATTTGATAATCAGAAAGTAAAACAACATTTGCAAAACTCTATATCTTGTTAAGTAGGTTGGCCTTCGTGCTGTGCTACTCAAATTTAAAGAACAAAGGAAATCCATGACTTCCAATTCAGGCAGTACAAAAATGTTCCAGAATGGCTAAGAGAAGAAAAGATTTGCGAGATTATGAAATATAGGGCCCAAAAGAACTGAACTATTACTATCTCTACTTCTGGGGTAACTGCTTCCCTTGTCCTAAAAAATTAACATGATTATTAGATTTATTAAAACCCTTAAGAGCTTCATCAACAAGATGAACGGGTCTATTCCATGGTATTTATCTACTGCAAACCCATCAATGTAAACAGGATTAACTGTCTATTACTTCCACCGGAAACACAGCACAGACATGACTCAGTTTTCAACTATCGTTGTTCCAAGACAGGCACAAGATATGCAATGACATGGTTACCATAAGAACATATGAAAAATCATCACTGAAGATAAAATCAAGCATACCAGCAATGTTCCTTCAAATGCGAGAATAGCCGGTGTCACAGCCAATGCCAAAAAAAATGGTATCAGCACTTTATGCATCTGCGTTAACATATAATAGAGAA